>NC_081564.1:75053966-75084256 GCF_022355385.1 Mustela nigripes
GAGGGGAAAGGAAAGAAAGAACATTTTTTTTAAAAATTCTTAAACATTTTTGGAACAAGGTTCCCTATTTTCATTTTGTACCAGACCCCCCAAATTATGTGGCCAGCTGTGGCTACACGTAGCTTCACCAAGCATCAAGCATCGGGTGATAGAAAAGAGGCACAGTGCTAGGTTCTACAAGGAATAGAGCGCACTTGCGGGCTTCACACGAGACTGACCCTCCTTCCGCATTCCCAGCTCAGTGGACGGCACCGCTCCTCTTCCTGCTCGCAAGGCTGAAGCCCAGGTTGTCATCGGGGCGCCTGGCTGGCTCAGTCAGTGCGGCATGCGACTCTTGATCTCGGGGTTGTAAGCTCCAGCCCCATGTTGGGTGCAGAAATGACTCAAAAAATAAATTTAAATGTTTAAAATTTGTTTAAAGGGGCACCTGGGTGGCTCAGTCATTGAGCATCTACCATGATGCTGGGGTCGTGGGATCGAGCCCCGCATTGGGCTCTCTGCTTGGCGGGAAACCTGCTTCTCCCTCTCCTGCTCCCCCTGCTTGGGTTCCCTTTCTCACTGTGTCTCTCCCTGTCAAATAAATGGATAAAATCGTTTTGTTTTGTTTTGTTTTAATTTTGTTTAAAAATAAGGGGCACTTGATTGGCTCAGTCTGTTGAGCGTCCAAGTCTTTTTTTTTTTTTTTTCTCCAAAGATTTTAACAGGGAAGGCAATGAAGCACTTAGTGCGTGTTCATGGGTGGGTTGTCGCTTTAGGCAACTGCAGTTTGATCATATTGGGTCCTCTCCGAGAGTTGATATAGGACACGTCTTAGAATTGCTCCACAGAAAGGGGAAGCAGCTGGGATGTTTACCTACCAACTCTACAGTAGATAGGACTCTATCTACGGAATGTACGCCACCATCTCTCTTCTCCACACGTCAGTCTCTCATCATCCACATTTCCCTCTTGTCAGTCTGTTCTACACCGCACAACCAAAGAGATCATTTCCAAATTCAAACCTAATCACACTCTCCTCCTGCTTAAAAGGCTAGGGTCTGGGGGTGCCTGGGTGGCTCAGTGGGTTAAAGCCTCTGCCTTAGGTCATGATCTCAGGGTCTTGGGATTGAGCCCCGCATTGGGCTCTCTGCTCAGTGAGAGCCTCTTTCTCTGCCTGCCTCTCTGCCTACTTGTGATCTCTCTGTCAAATAAATAAATAAAATCTTTTTTAAAAAATGCTAGGGTCTTCTCTTGGCTCCCAGGATAAAGAACAAAATCTGGGAGACCCTAGAAGGTTTGGCCCTGACCTGCCCTCCAGCTCTATCAAGACCAGGAAAAACAGCTTCCGCTAGTCAGCCATGTTTCTTGGATACACTGTGCTTCCTCTTTCCACAGGGCCTTTGCATAAGCTGTTCCCTCTTCCTGGAAAGCTTTTCCTAACCCCACAGCTTTTTTTCAGTGTCTTAGCTCAGTGGGAAGTTCTACAGAGAAGTTTTCCTCAGCTGTCTGGCTAGGTCAGTTCCAATACCCTATGTTGTTGTAGTACCAGATGGTTCTGCTTGTTAGCATGTCTCACAATCATAATGCCACAGTTGTTCCGCAATTAATTGTTTGTTTCCCCCATGGTGACATAGTATCCTTTTTATTTTATTTTATTTTATTTTAAAGATTTTATTTATTTATTTGACAGAGAGAAATCACAAGTAGGCAGAGAGGCAGGCAGAGAGAGAGAGGAGGAAGCAGGCTCTCTGCTGAGCAGAGAGCCCGATGCGGGACTCGATCCCAGGACCGTGAGATCATGACCTGAGCCGAAGGCAGCGGCTTAACCCACTGAGCCACCCAGGCGCCCCTCCTTTTTATTTTATAGTCTCGGCATTATCCTCCGACCCTGAGCTCAGAGCCTAAGCAGTATAGGGCAGGTACCCAGCAATTCTTGTGGATGGATTTGAAGACACATATTCAAAAGGAATGTACTGAGGGGGCAAAGCTTAACAGAATATCATAAGCACAGAAATATATTAGCACAAGTACACAGACACATCTTTAAGGGTATGTAGTATTTGTCATTGAAAAAGATAAAAACCTAAAATTCTATACACATGGGAATACCTAAAAAGAACTATGCTATATTTATGCTATGGATATTCCACTCTGCCGATAGAAAGTGACACAGAAAGATGTCACTGAGGGGCACCTGGGTGGCTCAGTGGGTAAAGCCTCTACCTTTTGCTCAGGTCATGATCCCAGAGTCCTGGGATGGAGCCCCTTGTCGGGCTTTCTGCTCAGCAGGGAGCCTGCTTCCCTTCCTCTCTCTCTGCCTGCCTCTCTGCCTACTTGTGATCTCTGTCTGTCAAATAAATAAATAAAATCTTAAAAAAAAAAGAGAGAAAGAAAGAAAGATGTCACTGATAAGAGGGGCACCTGGGTGGCTCAGTCGGTTAAGCGTCAGACTCTTGGTTTCCACTCAGGTCATGATCTTGCGATTGTGTGATTAAGCTCCGAGGCAGGCTCTGCTCTCCGTGCGGAATCTTTTTCAGATTCCCCTATCCCTCCCCACCCACGTTCGTGTTCTCTCTCTCTCTCTCTCACTGTCTCTCAAATAAATAAAAATCTTAAAAAAAAATGTGTTGCTGATAGAAATAAAATATAAAAACAAATTGTAGAACGCGTATATAACGTGGTCCCATTAGGTGTGTCTGTGTGTATGCGCGGGTGCAGGCACTTCGCTTGAAATCGTAGAAACCATGGGAAAGGTGACCAAGAAATAGTGGTGATCCCTGGGGAATGCGACAGGGTGATAGGAAGGGTAATTGTACCCACTGTGTCTATAATACTTGCATATTTTACTTTTATAATAATTACTGAAAGCCAGTGACATGGAATTTCAGGCATCCATAGGGAAGATTTTCTTTTTGCATGTGTAGGAGAAAGGCCTGTTGGGTCTACCCCACAGGAAAGGTCTTCACTTGTCAAAAAAATCCCACAGGACCCAGTTAGGATTCTATTAGTTGTGTACCCGCCAATATGGAGGAAATGCCAATATTTCAAAATCTTTTGTCTTGTTGAAGACTTCTGGGACATTCCAATATTCCATTTCCTTTCATTAAAAAGAAAATTGTCGGGATGCCTGAGTGGCTCAGTCGGTTAAATGTCTGCCTTTGGCTGGGGTCATGATCCTGGGGTCCTGGGATTGAGCCCCGAGACAGACTCCCTGCTCAGTGAGAGTCTGCTTCTCCGACTCCCTCCACCCCTCCCCGCTGCTTGTGCACTCTCTCTCTCTCTCTGTCAAATACATAAATAAAATCTTGTTTAAAAAATAAAAAGAGGGGCGCCTGGGTGGCTCAGTGGGTTAAGCCTCTACCTTCGGCTCAGGTCATGATCCCAGGGGCCTGGGATCGAGTCCCGCATAGGGCTCTCTGCTCAGCAGGGACCCTGCTTCTCCTCAACTCTCTCTCTGTCTGTCTCTCTGCCTATTTGTGATCTCTCTCTCTGTCAAATAAATAAATAAAATCTTAAAAAAAAAAAAAAAAAGAAAGAAAGTAAAAGGAAATTGTCAGGAGGCGCCTGGGTGGCACCATCTGTTAAGCTCGACTCTTGGTTTCGGCTTGGGTCATGATCTCAGGGTCATGAGATGGAGCCCTGTATCGGGCACTCAAGTCTGCTTCTCCCTCTCCCTCCGCCCCTACTCCCCGAGTTCTCTCTTTCTCTCTCTAAAATAAATAAATAAACCCTTTTAAAAAGTGTCAGGAGATTTTCCTCGATTTGCTCATTCTCAAAGTAAGCACAGCATTTGGCCGGAATATTCTGCATTTAGCAGAAGGCAAGAATGAGACAGTGAACTTGCTCTGGGTTATGAAATGTTTCTCATAGATTATGTTAAAGCATTACTTTTCTGAATACCAGTCACATGGCTAGATTCAACATTTAATTTAATTCATGCTCAGCAGAAGTCAAAGCACCTATTACTTATAAAGCACATGGGGAGTCAACATAGTAGGCTTGGAATGAAATCAACACATCTTGAATTAGATCAGCCACCCTCACTTAAAAGCAGTGTGATTTCTATAAACCTACATTTATTTATCTGTAAAATGGGAATACCATCTATCGCATGGAATTGTTTGAAGGAGAAATATATATATTCCTACATTTAGGAACTGTGAACCAAAATCATTATGAGATACGACGTCACACCTACTAGGATAACTACTATAAAAACAAAATCCAGAATATGACAAGGGTTGATGAGGATGTAGAGAAACGGGAACCCTTGGGCATTGCTGGTGAGCGTATAAAATGGAAACTATGGAAAATAATATGAAAGACCCTCAAAAAATGTTAAACATAGAGCCATCACCACATGACCTAGCAAAGTCCACCTCTGAGTACATATCCAAAAGAACTGAAATCAGGGACTCAAACTGACATACCCATGTTCGTAGCAGCATTAGTCACACAATAGTCAAAGGCTGGAAGTAACACAAATATTCTATTGACAGTGAATATATAAGCAAAATGTGGTATATCAGTATGATGGGTTATGATTCAACCTTTAAAAGGAATGATAATTTTTGTCATTGTTAAGATTTTTCATTTTGCGGAGGGCACCTGGGTGGCTCACTTGGTTAAGCATCTGATTCTTGATAGCTGAGGTCTTGATCTCAGGGTCATGAGTTCAAGCCCTGCAGTGGGGTCCACAATGGGTGTGGTGCCTACATTAAAAAGAAAAAAGAAGAAGAAAAGAAAAGAGGGGCACCTGGGTGGCTCAGTGGGTTGAGCGACTGACTCATGATTTTGGCTCAAGTAGTGATCTCAGGGTCATGAGATGGACCCCGCATAGGGCTCCACACTTAGCAGAGTCTGCTTCTCTCCCTCAATCCCTCCCCATGGAGGGAAGCAGGGGCACCCTGGTGGCCCAGTCGGTGAAGCATCTGCCTTCACCTCAGGTCATGATCCCAGGGACCCAGCGTTGAGCCCCTCAATGAGCTCCCTGCTCAGCAGGAGAGTTTGCCTCTCCCCTGACTTGTGTGCGCGCGCACTCTCAATCTCTCAAATAAATAAAATCTTTAAAAAAAAAAAGTGAGGCAGGCAGTAGGGAGTGGTGAGGACTGTGGCATCTGTGGGCTCTCAGACCTCCCCTGAGAAGGCAGCCGCTCAGCTCTTGCCTGCTGTGGCCATACCCAGACACAGCTGTGGCATCTCAAGACCCTCCTTCTTCATACACAGAAGTCCTAAGTCTAGATTCTTATGTGAAATATCTCTCTGTCTAAACACTGGTGTGTTAACCATGTGTCTTATTTTCTGCATTCCAATGCTGGGGTCTTGTTGACCCTGGGAGGACTGGCCCTCCCAGGGTCAGCCATTTCCCGGAGAGAGTAAACAACTCACCCGTGAGCACACTGGTCAAATCCAAAGTCCACACCTCATCTACCTCTTTCACTGGGCTCTCGTGATCTGCGTGTCTGTGTCGTTACCTCCTTGCCCTAATCACCCCAGGGCAAGTCCCAGACAATCAAGGGCACCATCTGTGTTTCTGGCCCTGCTGACATCATTCCAACTAGCCAATCCTAAACCTGACACCCTTGCCTTACCCACTTCTTCCCACAGAAACCACCAGAAAGGCCCTCACCCACGCTCTTCCCCTCCATCTCTGTCTCTGCCTCTGGACCTACCCTAGCAGTTTCCCTCTGCATCCGCCCCCACCCTCCACCCCTGCCATGGTGTAGTATTTCCCCTCTTGGGAACTATAACCAACTATGTTTTCAATGACAATTATTTCCTCAACTGTTGACCTTACTGAACTTCAAATTCTCTATTGATACACTATATTTTATTTTTTAAAAATATTTTATTTATTTGACAAGAAGAGAGGAAACACAAGCACAGGGAGTAGGAGAGGAAGAAGCAGACTTTCCACAGAGCAGGGAACTCGATGTGGGGCTCGATCCCAGGACCCCGGGATCATGACCTGAGCCAAAGGCAGATATTTAACCAACTGAGCCACCCAGGCACCCCTGTCCATTGTTTTAAAATATAGTGTATCAGTAGGGGCGCTGGGTGGCTCAGTTGTTATGCGTCAGCTTTAGGCTCAGGTCATAATCCCCGGGTCCTGGGATCAAGCCCAGTTTGGCTCCCTGCTCAGTGGGGACTCTGCTTCTCCCTTTGCCTCTGCCTGCTGCTCCCCCTGCCTGTGCTCTATCAGCTAAATCAATAAAATATTTTAAATAATAATAATAATAAACAATGGATAACATGGCTTTTTAAATTTTATTGTTTGTTTGTTTATATTTTATTTTTAGGGAGAAGAGCAGGGGGAGAGGCCGAGCAAGAGGGAAGGAGAATCTTCACGCAGGATCCCTGCTGAGCCAGAGCCCATTCGACCCCAGAACCCTGAAATCAGGACCTGAACCTAAGCCAAGAGTCATCTGCTTAACGGACTGAGTGACCCAGTTGCCCCTTTTTAAAAATGTTTACATGGTAAGGGCAGTGACATCTGTTGTAATAAAGAAAAGAGGCTAACATCTACGAAGCTTGATTGCATTGGGTCCTGTGCCATCCTGGTTTTCAGTACTTCTTTCCACTGACTCTTCACATCAATCCTGTCCAGATACTATTGGTTTCTTTCTTACAGATAAGGAACCTGAAACCCAGAGAAGTTAACTACTCACCCAATGCCAGCAAGTTAAGTAGTATACATGGAAGTTGAATTTGAGTTTGAACTTGGAGAAGGCAGGATTAGGGGAGGAGGAGAAACAGAAACTCCTCAAACAGAGATTAGGACTCCGTAATCTCACAGCGGCCAAGGAGAGAGACTGTCCGAGGGGACTGGCTAAGTGATCATTTCCTTTTCTTAGGACTTTAAAAAAAAAAAATGGGGGTGCCTGGGTGGCTCAGTTGGTTAAGCATTTGCCTTCGGCTCAGGTCATGGTCCCAGCATCCTGGGATTGAGCCCCCATTGTATTCCTGCTCAGCAGGGAGCCTGCTTCTCCCTGCCCCTCTCATTCTCCCTGCTGCTTGTGTGCTCTCCCTCTATCAATAAATAAATGAAATCTTTTTAAAAGAATGGTTTTGGGGCTCCTGGCCGTCTCGGCCAATAGAGCATGTGACTCTTGATCTCTGGGCCATGAGCTGGAGCCCCACATTGAGTGTAGGGATTACTTAAAAAAAAAAAAAGTTTGCTAATGCCCATTGGTGATAGTTAATAATTAAATAAAGATTTTATCTTGTTCTAAGGTTTGTGTTTTACTTTGGATCTAAAAATAGAAGGACTTCATCTAATCACAAATAAGGTCTGCTAGAAGGAAGAGGAGGATTGAGCCTCTAGATAGTTAAGATTCCAAATTAATAAAACACCTGCTGGGGGTGCCTGGGTGGTTCATTTGGCTAAGCGTCTGTTGTTGGCTCAGGTCACGATCCCAGGGTCCTAGGACTGAGCCCCTCATGGGGCTCCCTGCTCAGTGGGGAGTCTGTTTCTCCTTCGAACCCCCCCCCCCCATTCTCTCTCTCTAAAGTAAAAATTTTTTTTTTCTTTTTAAGATTTTATTTATTTATTTGACAGAGATCACAAGTAGGCAGAGGCAGGCAGAGAGAGGCGAGGAGGCAGGCTCCCCGCTGAGCAGAGAGTCCAATGCAGATCCCAGGACCCTGGGATTATGACCTGAGCCGAAGGCAGAGGCTTTAACCCAATGAGCCACACAGGAGCCCCTCAAATAAAATCTTATTTAAAACCCTTGCTGGTACTGAACTAGCAGACCTGCAGTGGCTGCTGTATCTCAGAGCCAAGGTCATTCCCATCAGTTTGTACCAAGCGACACACACAGGTGTGTTGGGCACGCTGAATGGTACTTCTGCCCAAAGAAGACAGATGTTGATCTCGTTGTTTTTTAATGTGCTATATAAATGTCATCTCAAAACAGAAGAAATTCAAGGCATCTCATTTCTGGGCTATTATTGGATTTCTTGCCTGGGTAAAGTCCATTTTCAGCTACGTGCCTCATGATCCCAACAGGACTCCCCAGGCTGGGTGTGACCCCCGCCCCCCAGCTGTGGGGGGTCTTCAGCCCTGTACTTACAGAATCACACATATTTTGGGATGTCTTTGTACTGCCAGTGAATGTGGACAAATGCCAGGATCAGAGAAATGGGCGTACCCCCGACACGACCGGCTGCGTCAGACACCCGGCAGCGTGACCAGCAACAGGGTGGGACAGGCACCCTTAGGATGTCTCCTCAGTGTCCACCCCACCCTCTTTGCTAGTGAACCAAAGGTGGGAGGGTGGGGCTGGCAATGTGCCCGGCTAATTACTCACCTGCCCTCTTCTCTTGCAGGTACAGCTGGCCATGAGACACAGCTCAGGACAGAGATGGGGAACAGGGAGTTTCCTGCAAAAGCTCGGCCTTTCCAGCAGAACGGAGACAGAGGCAGCAAATCAGGTCTTTGCCTCCTGCTCCCTCAAAGAGCGGTGGGATGACTGCAGCGCAGCAGGTGTCTGAAAACCACGAGATGGACGAGCCCGAGAGTGGGAGCCAACTTGGTAGGATCGATGGAATAAAACCTAGAAGGCATCTGGGTCCCTGCTGGCACTGATGAGCAGCTGTCCCGAAGCCAGCTCCTGTCTGCTCCTCTCCCCACCTGACATTTTATTGTGAAAAAATTTTAAAGTTACAGAGAAGTGGGGCTTCTTACGTGGCTCAGTTGGTTGAGCGACTGTCTTTGGCTCAGGTCATGATCCTGGACTTCCAGGATGGAGTCCCGCCTCGGGCTCCCAGCTCCTTGGGGAGTCTGCTTCTCCCTCTGACCTTCTCCTCTCTCATGTTCTCTCTCACTCATTCTCTCTCAAATAAATAAATAAAATAAAATAAAAAAACTTACAGAGAGGTTGAAGGAGCTGTACAGTGAACACCAACCACCCATCTTCATTTTATTACATCTGCTTCATTGCGTGTGTGCCCGCCACACATCCTTCCAACCAACCCTTAGTCTATCTCTTCTAAATGCATTTCTGAGAACACTCCCCCCCATACAATTTTCTTTTCTAAAAGATTTTATTTATTTATTTGACAGAGATCACAAGTAGGCAGAGAGGCAGGCAGAAAGAGAGGAAGGGGAGCAGGCCCCCTGTTTCGCAGAGAGCCCGATGCACTGCTCGATTCCAGGACCCTGGGATCAGGACCTGAGCAGAGGGCAGCAGCTTAACCCACTGAGCCACCCAGGCGCCTCGCCCCCCATACATTTTAGTATGCATGTCATTAAGTAGACTATTTGTTTAGAATCCTTTTTTAAAGATTTTATTTATTTATTTATTTATTTGAGAGAGAGAGTGTGTGTGTGGAAGTGAGAGAGAGAGAGAGAGAGAGCACGAGCAGGGAAGGGGCAGAGGGAGAAGTCGACTCCACACTAAGCAGGGAGCCCATTGTGGGGCTCCAACCCAGGACCCTGGGATCATGACCTGAGCCGAAGGCAGAGGCTTTAACCCACTGAGCCCCACCCAGGCGCCCCACTGAATGCTTTTTCATGTGCTCATTGACTACTTGGGTGTCTTTTTTTTGTCAAGATGGCAGAAGCACCCGACGGGGACAGTCAGCATCCCCCTCGCACGGCCTGGAGGAGAACCGACTGAGCAGCACAAGCCGGGATATGAATGAGAAATAACCTGTTTTGTGAATCCACTGAAATGCCATCCCATTTGCTTCAAGAGTTAAACTGTATATTTAAATTATACCTCCATACGCTTAATTAGAAAAGAAAATGAATGGGGGAGGAGGGGTTGATCCTGAGACGACAGGAACTCAAAGGGATGCTGAGGTGATCTTGGACCTCCGGCCATGACTCACAGGTGGACCGGGCTCTGGGCCCTGACCTTCCGTGGTTGGATGTAGCCTTCTACTGAGCATTTGTAAGGTTCACTCAACTGTGCTCCTCCCAAGATGTCATCAGGCTTGAAGTGAAAATTTAAACTAGAGCAATGCAGATGGGCTGGAATTACCCAACATTGTCCCCAAAATCCCAGCTCTGGTACTGGTAAATCAAGAGGCCGGGCCTCAGGGCCCAATATCTGCTCCAAACAGGCCCACCTCCTGCGGTCTGGGAGCCGCAGATTCTGGGCCTGGCCGCCTGCAGAGCTAAATTGAGACGCCAGGAACTCTGTTCGGCACAGGTATTTCTAAATCCTGTGGACGGTCCTTGGCCGAACTTTCCTCCACCTCCCCCAGGCCTGCTAAGCTCTATTTGAAGAGCTTGCAATTTAAAGAAGTGAAGAACCAGCAAATACGTCGGGTTGAAAATGAAAAACATTTTCTGCAGGGTTTCACCAAGTCCTGGGGTTAAGACTTGTTAGTGGAGCCCACCTGCTATCCTTTTAAATAGATAAAAGACATTTCAGTCTCTGGCCTTGAAATACTAGAGGCCCTCCCCGCTCCCTCTTTAGCTTTCCTACACCCCGCCCCCCCACCCCAAAATCCTATAATTAAAAAGGCTCTTTTCAGACTGGAATACAATTCAAACATAATCATTATGAAAACTCTGCCCTGTTTCTGTGGTTACTGACAACTCCCTTTGTGTAAATCTCATTAAATCAAACCAGGGACTCCCGATTTGGGGGACAATCCCTGGGAAGAAAAGGCTCTGTTGATTTTCGAAATAATGTTGCAAGTCTCAGGTAGGAGACCCTTCTGGATTAGAAAATAGTATTATTTATCTCTCCGACGCCACTGACAAATCAACCATGAAAAATTGATAATGGCTTTTATCACCCCACGTGCTTTTTCTGCCGTGGCGGTATTCTCATGTCTCCTGTAGAAGGCAGCTTTCTCTGACAAGCTAGCTTATTTTCCTGCCTTTAAGAAGACAAATGAAGTCACTGAAAACGCTGCTTTAGAGACTATGTTCCATTCATTTTCATCCTATACATTTTCAGCGCTTAGGAGAAATCAGCTTCTCATTTGTAAAGGATGATTCCTATTCAAGCTATAAGCAGCCGTGGGTTTTCGTTACACCCTGAAATGCTTGAGAAGTAAAGTGGTTCTCATATAAAATTAAAGACAACAGTGAAATTTCTGCATATCTTACAGAGGAGCATACAATATAGAAAACTTACACTTCCCTCTGGGCCTAGAGGTGATGTTAGCTACTGTCCGTTTCCCCTTTAATTTTGATCTTTCTATTCCAGTTCTGGAATTTCCCAAGTCTTTAACTGCAAAAACATTCCTCTTGCCCCTGTGACTTTTTCCATCAGAAGATATAAATGCCTTAGACTTCCTTACCATCAAATGCACAAACTATATTGGGCCCTATTCTGGGTGCGACCAATAAAAAATGAGGGTACCACTGACCCTGTGTTCTGCTCCGTGTGGTTTTATGCATGCAAATGCCGTTCCTTGCAGGAATAAGGGCTCTTCCTTGCCACTGTACCAAGATAACTGGCCGAATGGGAGAAGATTATTTGCAAATGATGTATCAGATAAAGGGCTAGTATCTAAAGTCCTAGTGACTGGAAACAAGCTCCTTGGAGACTCCACTTATTTTTATTTTTTCAAAGATTTTATTTATTTATTTGAGAGAGAGACAGGAAGAGCACAGGGAGGGGGGCGGGGGAGCTGGGGGGAGGAACAGAGGGAGAAGCAAACCCCAGACTGAATGTGACACATGAGGACGTGGGGCTCAATCCAGGATCCTGAGATTAGGACCTGAGCTGAAGTCAGAGGCTTAACCAACTGAACCACGCAGGCATCCCTTGGGGACTTCATTTAAAGGAGTACCTTCCACTGATTCATCGGTCTTACAGGGATCTTCCTATAAGCCTTCTGCTTTGCTCAAATTCACATGCATTTACTAACCTTAGTACATGGTTGCTGCAATCAATGGCTAATGTGTCAACTTAGGAGAAACAGACGCCAGGCGGGGTGAGGAGAAAATATCGAGTGTGACCATTCAGGGATCAGCAGGAATAGAGACTCTGAATGCCACTCAGGCCTGAGCTGCCCCCTCTGTCTGTATCTCCAGGCTCCCCCTGGTGCTCGCTGGCCCCCAGCTGCTCCCAACATGCTAGCTTTTGCCTTGTAAGTCTCCGCTTCATTCTACCCCTTATTACAGAGCATTGTTTCCTTTGTGTTTATCCTTGAAGACTAGAAGGTGTTATTCTTCTGGGTGGCCCTCCACCCTGGGCACACTGCTCTGCCCCCGGACGCCCATTTATACATGTGAAGAGAACCTCTTATCCATTACAGGGAATATCAACGGAGTACAATGCCCAAGAATCTAGAGCTGTGGGGCCTCGGTCAGATATACTTTACAGAACAGAGATAACCTTCTGGTAGAATAAGCTAAAGATAGAAGTAAATAAAGAAAGCTTTAGATCAGAACCAGAAATATCTTTACCCTGAATGAGATTGCAAAGACCTAGGAAGACCTTCGGAGGTTTAAGAGTGCAGAAGAGTATCAGACAAAGGGAGCAGAGAGGAGATGGCCAAAGGGAAGAGGCTTACAGAGGCACACCCTTTTGTGAGATTACAGAGTGATTAGCACAGTGGAAATGAATATTTATGAAGCCGGCGTTGATTATACTGTATTACGGGAGATCATTTGAATAATCATGAATATGTTTCCACGCATTTGGACCTAATGGGATGGTTTTCTGTCTTTAATGAGGCACTGGCGCGTGTTTGAAGAGCCTGGGAGCAGGGGGTGGGAGCAGAAAGAAGGGAATGCACAAAACAGGTCGCCGGGTTTCAGCCCAGATTTTTCTCACTGTCTTGCTCTCATCACTACAGTCCTGCCTGTATAGATCTGAGGGAGGAAAAGGTCCAAAATCATGAATTGGGTGCCCATCAATGCGTAAGCTAAAAGGTTAAGTGACTTTCCCAAGGTCACACAGGGATACAATGGCTGAACCAAGGCTGCAGTTACATCTCCCCCACCACTTCCAAGTGCATAGGGTGCATAGACAGACCCGTCCCAGGTTACCCCTACTGTCCTGCCACAATGACTCTGCGATTATCCCTTTCATTGGCAAAAGTGTAACCCCTGGGATGTTAAAATGGTTTCTTTTGTTAAATGGTTTGAGGAAAGCACCCATTTATTTATTCTACCTTCAGTCCCTAGCGGGATGCCAAGTGCCTATAAATGATGGTGGCTGTTTTGAAAGGAGAGCTCTCAGGAGGGCAGGCGGAGGGAGACAGGACAAGCATAGAGACATGGGACCACTTCAGTGTTCTTGGGAGTTGTTGGGAGGCAAGGGGGGCGCTGTGGTCGAAGACCGTCTGTGGGAGCGAACACCGTTCAGTATCATCCTACTGAGATGGATTTGCTGCTCAGAGAAGACATGCATGAAACCAGCCCTGCATAAAGCGGGGGCATAAACCAGAATGCCAACTCAGTTATTTTCTACAAAGAGAAACAGAGCTCTCCCTGGTCCAGGCATGCTCGCGTGGGCGGGGCACGCCGGGGAGAGGTGAAGCTGTCCTGCGCCCGGGAGCTGGGCGAGCCGGGATGCAAACCCCAGCTCGCTCTCGGTATCTGCAGTTTGACCTTGGACAAGTCCTCTAGCTCCCGGAGGCGTGGGTTCCTTGGCCGGAAGCTGGGCTGTGTGGGGCTGAAACGCGGCGAGGAGTGTACCCAAGGTGCCTAGCCCAGGCTGCAGACCAAGCACGTGGGAGCTATTATTAGCCTCTGCCTGAAGGCGGAAGCGGAATTGCACTCGGGTTGCGGGAGCTAGAGCGGAGGAGGTAAGCGGCTGATTCAGCTGCTGGTGCATCCTTTTGGAGCCGGGCTACACCCGCAGTAGCTGGCACCTCCAGCCGGGGAAGGTTCTGGGTGGGCGCTGTCAAAGAAGGATACCGACTCGAGTTTATTTTCCCAAGGTTCTAAGCTAACCACCCCCCTCCTCGTGTGATTGACACATTCTTTCTTTAGATATGCTAATACCCTCCGCTGGAGTACAGTCTCGTCTTGCCTTGGCAGGCTTTGTCTCTTAAGAGAACGTTGTCTATTTCAGGACTTTCATGTGAGGTTTTTTAATAGTTCGCCGCTGAGGCAAATTTTTGACCTTATTTCTGAGTTCCATCAGGGACATTCCACTCCTGGGAACCTCTAAGGCCGACCAGGGCTGGGCAAAGACTTCTTTTTTTTTTTTTTAAATAGCTGAGACCTTGATCAATTTCTTTTTAAACGGGAAATTACAGCTCACTTTCCTAATCTACCAGCTGGGTTGTCCAGTGAGTTTAGGAAGTTTATGCTAAGTAATCCTCGAGGAAGGATCCTAGAGCGTGGTGCATGGTAGTTTCTCCATCCTGTGTTGAATGGATAATGATTGTGGCTACTTTTTGGGAATACAACAGTGAATCAGACATCAGGGTCCTTACCCTCACTGAGCCTGCCGTGCACAAGGGAGAAAGGCAAGTAAGCCTAGTGCTGTGGCATAAAGGCAGTGATGGGGGACATGAGGGTGTTACTGGAGCTCCTAGCTGGAGGACCTAAGTCAAGGACGAGGTCTCTGAGGTTCCCCAGAGGAAGTGGCTTCCATGCTGTGACAGGAATTGTAGAGTTAGCCCAGCAGAGGCGGAGAACCTGAGAGCCCTGGTGCAGAGCTCTCAAGGCAAGACAGCTTTCTTCCGAGAGCAAGACCCTGACGAATTATTTTGAGTGTTTCTTGCCAGAGGATCTGGGCCCGAGGAGAGGCTGAGGGGGGTAAGCTAGGGTTGGATTTGGGAGGGGTTTGTAAACCACATAACGGAGTTGGATTTTGTCCTAAGAGACATAGTGTTAAAGACAGGGTTCCACAGGCTCAGCAACAATTAGATTGGGGAGGGAAGGCTGAAGGAGGGCTGTGGATGACGCAGGGCTTTCAAGCGTGGATTCCATGTTGAGCACTGATCAACAGAAAATGGTGCCGGACGGCCGGGACTGAGCGCTGTCCACTGTGGAAGGCCAGGTGCTGGAGAAAGCCTCGTTTGTAAACGGAGATAAGTCCCAGGACCCAACTCTTAGGCTCACGGGAGAGAACATGTGTTAAATGAGACAAGATACAAAGCAAAGTACTTTGCCAGGACCTGGCCCAGAGAAAGTCCCCCCTATGTGTTGGGTATGGTCTTTGCTAGGACAGCTCACACAGCGAGTCAGCTAAGTCAGGGGCACAGCTGGCTCTATAAAACGTACCTGAGGATTGCCAAGGGAGGGGCAGCTTAGAAGTTGCCAGGAAGATGGAGACTCCAGGAACTTGGAGCTCCTCCTCTCGGCTTAGTCCTGCTTCCTTACAAACTTGGTTTCCATAACCTCATTAGAAGAGGAGGAGCTGGGGTGCCTGGGTGGCCCACTGAGTTAAAGCCTTGCCTTTGGCTCAGGTCATGATCCCAGGGTCCTGGGATGGAGCCCCACATCAGGCTCTCTGCTCCGGGGGAGCCTGCTTCCTCCTTTCTCTCTGCCTACTTGTAATCTTTGTCCGTCAAATAAATTAAAAAAAAAAAAAAAAAAAAAAAAAAAAAAAAGAGGAGCTGCCAGAAGCAGGTCTGCTAGAAAGGCAGAAGGAACTACTGGCAGCTCAAGGAAAATCCAAGGTACTAGGAGACAGACCCAAGAATCACAGTAGAATAAAGTGGCAAACTGGTGATTGCCAGCATAGGAGGAGTCCCGTCCACTCAAAAGCTCAATGAAGTCTTCACTCCTTCTAGTACAACTACTGAGCACGTAAAGACGCTGGTCAGAATACCGAACGTTTGCACGTTACGGCAGGACAATGTTTCATGAACTTCAGAAACCATGTTGTGTGGGACAAACCACAACAGATTCCCAAGAGATCTAATGCAAAGCAGCCCAGGGCATGCGCTCTGGGATTTCTATTCTGAACCTTGGCTCCAGCCTGCCGGGCTGTCTAGGTTTGGCACTAGTTTGGCTTTTTCTTTTTGGGGTGGATTCTTGGATCTTGACAATGTTCTGGGCAGGTTTTCAACAGCATCTGCCTAAACCGTTAGCCTCACTTTCTTCCTGCGTCTCCCCCGCTGTGTTCTTGGTACTTGGTCCTTTCCCCCAGGATGTTCCGAGACCTGCACTGCTTGGAACTACTCTGAAGGGTTAAGGCGCAGCAGACCTTAGAGGAATTAGTAAAAAAAAAACCATACATGGCAATTTATTTATGTAAAGGTAAATAGTTTCCGGTGGTTTCCCCCCCCCCCCATTTCTTTTCCTCCAGATGGGCGGGGTGTGGAACAGGAAGAGGAAAACAAATGTTGGTTTCTTTCCGGGTGTTAATTTCAACTTTAAATCATGGCAAGAAGCACTCAGGTCCTGTTGCTGGGTAGAAAAGGTGTGCTGTTTGAGCTTCCACCTCCTCCCCGGCTTCCTGCCCCTGGAAGAGACCCGAAAGAGGAATGCCACGGGTCACGAGAGTTACTTAGCTGAGTAAACACACATGAGTGATTGGGGGAGAATTACAAAGTCTCCTCTAAGTAACCGAGTCAAAGCTAACAATACTCAGTTGTCAGAACATCAGATGAAGCTGCCCAAACTATCACCCTAGACACGTCCAAGCATTTTAAAGACTCACCGTTGAGGACAGTATTTGATGGATGTAGTTTTGTTTTCGAGCTTATGGGAACCAGAGCTCCACCGAGGAGTAAGAGTGCATGCAGTTGGGGAAGGAAATCCGGGGATTGTCCCCGGGGGCTTGCTTGGCAAGACAAGGAATGGATGGGGTGGGGGTATGTTTAAAAAAAAAAAAAAAAAAAAAAAGGATTCTGTTTTTACTGCCACCATTTATGGCTCAATTTAGATTTGTGTCAGCAGGATTTGTAAGCTGTCCTTTGCCCGGGGTTTAGCGGGCTGGTATGTACTGGTGGTCTTAATCCAGTATCTGGACCCGAAAGCAATCGTTTACATCCTTGGAATCCCCGTTACAATTGGAAATTTTCCAAGGAGACCGCAGAAGCCAGATGGGAATGTGGCATGCTTTGCCCGGTTAGCGCTACGTCCTCAGTGCTGTACCGCTTTTGTGCTTTCTTCCTTCGTTCCGTAAACTGATGAGTTCCTGCTCTGTGCTAAGCCTGGCGAGGCCCCAGAATGCAAGGTGTTGGGGATTTGGAGCAGTGAATCCAGAAGACCCCATCTGGGCCGCAGGCAGTTCCTGTTGGGAGGGGGAAGGAGAGAGGCAATAGAAGTGAAAAATACAAGACGCCCAGTTAAATTTGAATTTCTGACAAAGGATGAATGATTTTTTAGTGTAAGCATGTTCTGAAGATGGCATCTGAAGGTATCTGGTGATCTTAAAAATAAAGCCGGGTGGTGGCAATGCTACGGGGCAGATAAAGCAGAGTCAGCGGCCAGCTGAGGATGGAAGGAGATGGGAGGGTGCCATTGATCAGTGGATCAGAAATGCTCCCTAGGACCAGGTGACAATTGAGCAGAGAGGGGAGGGGGAGGAAGCCAAGCAGGTAAGCGTTGGTGGGAGGAGCCTCGGAGGGAGCAGGAACTGTACTGCAGAGGCCCTGAGATGCAGTTCTAGCTCCAGGACTTGGACTCTGCACCTGCAGGCACTCAGTCGCCAGCGGAAGATCTGTTAGCTGCTCGGTTGCTAGTTCTGCCCTGCCCCCCCCCCCCCCCCCCGACGTCTGGGTGGTTGGGTAGCAAAGGACTTAGAGTGGGAATGAAGCAGGGCAGTACGCGAGACTGTTGAGCATGGTCTGGGGACGGAGCTCAGCCGCAAAGGTCTACCCTGGGCACAGCGGGAGGGGACTTTCGCGAGCTGACGGTAGGCACTTCCCTGCATGCTGGGTCTCTAAAGGCAGGCCAGTCGGCTCTCGGAAGGGCTGCTTCAGATCCCGGCCTCCAGCATCGGAGTTTGGCGTAAGGTTGAGTGTCCCTGTTGTTTCTACACTGGCACGTACGCCTCAGGACTGTAGCATCCACTGTCGGAAAGTACCCCTTCTAACAGATCAAGGATGGTTTTCCAAATGCTGCCTAGGAGCCATGGCTCTGGGACAAAGGGAGGCCTTCCCTGGCTTTGTATTTGTTCATGGGCTTTTGCTGTTTAATTTTAAGTGTTTATTCACATGTTTGCTAGGAACGGTAATTTAAAAAAAAAGGTTTTCTTCTTCTCTTGACTTGTTTCCTAGCAGACACAACAGAAATAGGGGTGCCTGGCTGGTTCAGTGGGTTAAGCCTCTGCTTTTGGCTCAGGTCATGATCTTAGGGTCCTGGGATCGAGCCCAGGAGGGAGCCTGCTTCCGCCCCCTTCCCCAACCTGTCTCTCTGCCTACTTGTGATTTCTGTCAAATAAATAAATAAATAAATAAATAAATTTTTTTTTTTTAAAGATTTTTATTTATTTATTTGACAGAGAGAGATGACAAGTAGGCAGAGAGGCCGGCAGAGAGGAAGGGAAGCAGGCTCCCTGCTGAGGAGAGAGCCCAATGTGATGTGGGGCTTTGCAGGGCTTGATCCCAAGTACCAGGGATCATGACCTGAGCCGAAGGCAGAGGCTTTAACCCACTGAGCCAACCAGGCGCCCCTAGAAATATTTTAACATGAGACAAAATGGTTGGAAGGGGCACCTGGCTGGCTCAGTTGGTGGGGTGTGTGACTCTGGATCTTAGTTCAAGCCCCATGTTGGATGTACAGATAATTAAAAAAAAAAAAAAAACCTGAACTTTTTAAAAAGATAGTTTATTTGAGAGAGGGAGAGGGGCGCCTGGGTGGCTCAGTGGGTTAAGCCTCTGCGTTCGGCTCAGGTCATGATCCTGGGGTCCTGGGATCGAGCCCCACATGGGGCTCTCTCTGCTCAGCAGGGAGCCTGCTTCCCTTCCTCTCTCTGCCTGCTTCTCTCTCTGCCTGCCTCTCGGCCTACTTGTGATCTGTCAAATAAATAAATAAAATTAAAAAAAAAGAGAGAGAGAGAGAGGGAGAAACAAGCACAGAAGGAGATTGAGAGGGAGAAACAAGCTCTCCACTGAGCAGGGAGCCGATGCACAGCTCCATCCCAGGACCTGGGAATCATGACCTGAGCCAGAAGGCAAGACACCCAACCGAGTGAGCCCCCCAGGCAACCCTAAAAATTAAAAAAATCTTTAAAAAAATAATAAAGAGGTTAAGAGGCTAAAAAGTTTAAACACAATTCTTCTCCCAGATCTGCCCAGTGCCTCCCTCAGATCCCACTTACCTGATCATGCAGGTGTCCTGTGATGGTCTTGGATTTACAGGTAGCAAGATCTGCCCCCCTTTTACGGCAAGACTGTGGATTTTCGAAGGATAAAACGACCAGACCCTTTTACTGAAAATTTTCTTACTTATCCAAAGGCTTTACTTTCTAGTAGGTTCTAGGGGATACTTCTGCAAATGTTCTCTTTCCTTCGGGTCACCAGGCCTTATCTGACCTCAGACTGGAAGGAACAGCCGACTACCCCTGACCTCAGCCGCTATGTGGAGAACTTAAGCTACACCTTAGTATCTGCATTAACATTACTTTGCAATTTCATTGCCTTAATTAGCATTTCTTCCAGAACTCTCTTGCCCAAGCCAAGAGTTTGATTGTTTCTTAGAGAAAATTCTTCGAAAACCCATCAGCTTTTCAGTGGAAAGGGCATAAGCATTTGTGCTCTAAAATTCTTTAAATCCCTCTCCTTGCTGTTACCAGCAATCCTGGACTCATACCTCTTAGCCAAATTCCTGCACTGAGAGACCCACCTTAAGCCAAGCTTCCGGTTCTCTATACACTCTTCACCGGACGTCACCCAAACCCCCACCCCCTCCAGGTACTGCTCAAGCTTTCCAGGTGTTGTCTCATAGGTAAGCCTTGAACTTGGCTTTGCCTTGTCCAGTGGTTGTGTTGGTCGTATCTGGGAAGCCAGCTTCTGACAAGAGGGACCTTTTTCTTTCAGATGAGAGGAATAACATGGTTGCTCTGTATTTACTCTGATAAACGGGTTGTTCAAGGGCAAGGTTAGTGATTAGCGACATGTCTGTAAGACCAGGTGATGGACAACCGCTTACAACAGGGCATCAGTGCAGATAGAAACAGCGAATCTCGCGGAGAGTGTGGGAAGAACCGGCCTCACTCTCTGGATGTGGAGGGAGGAGTGTAATAGGACAGGGGACTGGGGAAGTGGGTGTGGTGCCACTGAGTCACGTACTGGCCGCCCGGGAAGGAAGAGGAGGAGGTACCATTTTGGACCTCCTGAGTTGGAAATGGTTGTCAGTGATTTCTCTCATTTCCTGGGCGGTTTATTGTGATCTGGAGTTAGAGGATATTTGAGCGCTAAAAACAGATTTGAGGAACATCAGCGCAGGTACTTAAAATCCTGAGTGCAAATGTGTTTATCCAACAGGGCAAGACTTAAAAAAGAAGGGCTTTGGGTACACCTGGCCTGCTCTGTCAGTAGAGCTCGTGAGTCGGTTTTATGAGTTCAAGTCCCACACTGGGTGTAGAGCTTATTTTAAGGAAAAAAAAAAAATAGGGGCGCCTGGTGGCTCAATGGGTTAAAGCCTCTGCCTTCGGCTCAGGTCACGATCCCGGACTCCTGGGACCGAGCCCCGCATCGGGCTTTCTGCTGGGCAGGGCAGCTGCTTCCCTTCCTCTCTCTCTGCCTGCCTCTCTGCGTACTTGTGATCTCTGTCTGTCAAATAAATATTTTTTTTTTAAATGGAAAAAAAAAACCCACCCCAAAAACCCAAATCTGGGGCGCCTGGGTGTCTGACTCTTGTTTCTGTGCTGGTCGTGATCCTGGGGTCCAGAGGATTGATTTTATGCCCCAAGAGAATGGGTCCTACCTTATTCGTCTTTGACTTAATTTGTGTTTAGAAGGTAAGAGATGCGCTGGTTGAAAGACTATGGACAGATGATAGCACCTGGAGGGCCTTCCTCACTGCTCCGTCTGCAAAGCTGGTGAGCTCTGTGCACCTGTCTGGTGCCTAATGTCGCTTCCCGGCTTGTGGTTTATGCTCTGAATTCCCCTCTGCTACAGTTGAGGGGACAGCCCTGTATGGCCCGCAGCGGGAGGGACAAGATAGGAGAAGGATCAGGGAAAGGCTTGGCCAGAAAGGGAGGCTCCAGGAACCGTCTGTGAGGGAGCCATCCAGGCAGCATTTAAGTTCGGTCAGTGGCTGAGATGGAGACTGTGGTGATGTTACTTATCTCATGCTTGGATCGGGCTCAATGAGCGCCACAGGCATTATATTTACCCAAATCTACGCTGTCAGTGCAGGGACAGTAAGGAGTGAGTACGCATTTGCCCTGTGGCCAGCAAACGTTGAGCTTGCCCACTCAAGGACATTTTTTCACCCACTAGCTCAGTCACACTCCTGTGTTCACTTTTAAATTCAAAACAGGGAGTGCTATGCTAATATGTCATGTTACAAATTATACACAAAAATAGAAGTCAAAGAAGGTTGAAATTATGGTGGACTAAACAACGTCATTGAAATTTACTACTCTTTAGAGGCACCTGGGGGCTCAGGTCATGGTCTCAGAGTCCTGGGATGGAGGCCCCACCCACCCACCCCCCGACCCCACCCCCCCCCCCCCTGCCCCCCCCCCCACCCCCCGCCTCCCCCCCCCCCCCCCCCGCCCCGCAGGCTCCGCACTCAGCAGGGAGTCTGCGGCTGCTCCTCCCACTGCCCCTCCCCACACTCACTCATTCTCACTCTCAAATAAATAAAATCTTTTAAAAAAATTTACTTTTCTTTATTTATTTTTATTTTTATTTTTAGATTTTTATTTATTTATTTGAGAGAGAGACAGTGAGAGAGCATGAGCGAGGAGAAGGTCAGAGGGAGAAGCAGACTCCCCGTGGAGCTGGGAGACCGATGTGGGACTCGATCCCGGGACTCTGGGATCATGACCCGAGCTGAAGGAAGTTGTCCAACCAACTGAGCCACCCAGGCTTCCCAATTTACTTTTCTTTAGTAGCAGTATGGAGTAATTTTGCTTTCATTAAAATTTTGAATATTGAACATGCTTCTTTTTTGGAAATCTTGGAATAACACGTTATGACAAGATGATTTGAAGATCTTGTTCTAAATTCCATTTATTTCAACCTTAGTTGTTTTCAAAGCTGTCCTACTGGGAAAAGATGCTTCGCAAAGATATGTACCATTGGAAGAAGTCATTTATTTCCCCCATATACTTAATAATAATGCTTGTCTGTCTTTCCTTTCTTTTCTTTTTCCTTCCTTCCTTCCTTCCTGATTTTAAAATAATCTCTACTCCCATCCTGGGGCTTGAAATCACAACCTCGAGATCAAGACGCACATGTCTTCCAACTGAGCCAGGCAGGCGCCCCCTAATGCTTGTTTTTCAGTTCCACCTACCAACTAAGCAAAATGTTTAGTTGAAATTTAGTTGATGAATCCCTGTTTCCCAAAGTCGGTCCATCATTCCTGCAATGTAAATCGGAAGATGTGGCATTTGCATTTTTGTATTTTAAACACATAGATTTCAAGCACACTGAAACTCTTCAACTGGGAACTGTTGTTAACGGTTTGAAAATTGTTTATGACATTTTAAGTGTACGTATCTGATAGCTGTCAAAGGTTATACTCATACATAATTTTTAGCATCGAACTACGAGTGATTTCCAAACATCTGTTTCTAAAATGCTCTCTCCATAGCACGAGTTTCTTCCTGAAAGCAATCACTTTCTTTTTCATGGTTAAATGTTCTCTTTACCTTAAAGTATCAGATTAAACATTTTTGTTCTAACATATTTCTGCCAGATAGCATATTACAGACAGCATTTACCAAAGATCAGCAAATTTGAAACTCCTCTTTTTAAAAGGACAGCGAATAACTCATCTCTAAGTTCTTTGACATAACCAGCAAACTACTGTGTGATACAAATATTTCAATAGAAATGCCTTCTCTTTCAAAGACCAGTAGAGGGGTGCCTGGGTGGCTCAGTTGGTTAAGCATCTGCCTTCCATTCTGGTCATGATGCGGGGGTCCTGGGATCCAACTCCACATTGTAGGCAGGGGAGTGGGGGAGGATGGGGGAGTCCCTGCTCATCGGGGAGAATGCTTCTCCCTCTCCCTCGGCCTGCCACTTCTCCTACTGGTGCTCTCTGTCAAATAAATAAGTATCTTTAAAAAAAAAAAAAAAGAGCAGTAGAGTTCTTTGTAAAGGGAGGGTTGCAAAGTCTTTCTTACCCCCTTTGAAAATGAAATGAACTTCACAAGGGCTGGCCTCCCCAAGATGGGCCACGTTGGCTTGAACATAATTTCAAGTTAGTAGACAGCCAAACCCAGCAGGTTCAGAAGCTCTTTGCTTCCCCCTCAACTGCCCTGCTGTACCAGGAAGAGAGGTATTAAGAGAGATTCCTCTTTACCAAAGTAATTTATCTGCATAACAGAGCAACCTTTGTGTTCCAGACGTCTCCTCTCCCTTTCCGGCTAATGATCTTTTCTCCCCTTTGTATCCTCCGACCTTACCCCTCTTTTTAGCTCCCATGAAGCATCTTGTTGCTGTACTGTTTGGAACTTCCCAATCTGGGTGGATTCCCCTAGGTAGGCTATTAAATTTGATTTTCTCCTGTTAATCTTGTCTCGTGTCATTCTTAGTCTTAGTCCAGCTAGAAGGACCTTGAAGAGCAGAGGGAATTCTTCCTCCCTGACAGTAACAATCTATAAAACTTTTGGCTTCGGTTTTTTGGCTTCAGTAGCTTATCTGTGAATGATTCAGTGGTAAAATTTGCGTCTTGGAATTTTTAAAATTTAATCCCAGAATTTTAAATTGCTGTAGAGAAGCAGCTTTTTTAGTTGTTGTTACACAGTTTAAAAAATTATATACATGGGGAGCCTGGCTGTCTCAGTTGGAAGAGCTTGAAACTCTTGATCTTGGGGTTATGAGTTCGAGCCCCATACTGGGTGTAGAGAGAACTAATATAAGTAAGTAAGTAAATAAATAAATAAAACCTTAAAAATTATATGTGCATATTATTTTGGCTACGGAAGTAATTTATTATTGAGAATATCCCTTCTCTGCTAAGGTTTTATTGAGTGGTTCATAAAACAATAGGTTTAATGGAAGGTCCTGATCAGAACAGGATCAGACATATACCCTAAGCAGCGGCATGTTAGAAATAGCTGTACTTTTCTTTCAACAGTAGGGCAATCCTCCCACACTGTGTAATTTATTCTAATACGTGTTTCTTCAAATCTACAGCAATATTTTCTAAGCGTCTTCCAACTGTTTGCTGACAAATGAATGTATTTTATTTTGTAGTCATATTTTCTGGTTATTATTTTCATCGTTCAACATTTGTTTGTATTTTCTCCCTTTCCAGGAATAACCAATGTTTCCCTAGTGAGATGTGACTTTGGGTCTTTCGGCAAGAAATAAATGTGTCATTAAGTCTAGCAAAAATTGTAAAGTACTTGATCTTCTCTTATCTCTAAATGTCATTGAAAAAAAAAAATCAACAACCCCGTTGGTGTTTAATTAAGGTTGATGTTCTGAACTCCTAATTTTTAAGTGTCTTTCTCTATGTGGCAGCCTTGGGAAGACTTCAGTGAGCCGAAGTATCATTGTGCCCGATCTCACAAGTTTCTTGTCTCGTAGAGGGAGGCAAATATATCTCAAATATTGTGTGGGAAAGACAATATAGGGACACACATTAGGGACACCCAGACTCAGCTTGTGTGTGTGGGGAGAAGTCAGGGAAGACTTATCCACGTGAGAGACATAAATTAGGCCTAAAGATAATACATGGCAATAAGACAAAGGGGCTTGGGTGGTAGAGCTCCCAGAAAGAGGAAACAGCAGGGTGAAGGCCTGATGGTGAAAGCAATAAGGTCTCGTGGCAATAACAGAAAGTTCTAGAAGGCTGCATCTTGGAATGGAGGAGGAAAGGGCAAGGGATGTGGACAGGCAAAGGGGCTTCATTGCTTACACAGCCTGCACCTTTTTCTGTGGACAATGGAGAGAAATGGAGAGGTTCAAGCAGAGGCGTGGCAAGATGATACCTTTAGAAAGTAGCCTGGAGAATGTACTGGAGGTTGGTCAGATTGGAGGCATGAAGATCAGTTAGGGGATGGGAACTGAAGGGACGGATGGGCTAAGCGTTGAATCTGGTGAAGGATGTGGAGAGAAGGGACTGGAATCACGAGATACCGGGAAGGTAGAATCCGTAGCGCACCATGATGAAGTCGACGAGAGGGAATGGGAGTCATCAGAGAATGGAGTCCATGGGGAGCTGGGGCTGAGTGTCCTGGAAACGGGCTCTGGAAAATCTCTGGAGGAAGACGTGTGAGGGAGTGAGGAAGGCAGGATTAGGCAGAATGAGAGGCTTGGGCAACGGTGCTGTGGAGACCAAGGCCTCAGCCCATTCACAGTGAACTCTGGGACTGGGTGGCCCCTCAGAAGTAGTCCACACGAGGCAAGAGGGCTAAGCCTTTGTACCTCCACATCAGCAGAAAGAAGTTGCTTGCTACCTGGGACCAGGGCATGGGGGCAGGGGGTGGAGGAGGAGGGACCAACTTAGTGAAGACAGTTCCCAGGAACTGGCACAGGTCAGTACCAGGACAATGGGCAGGGACGGACCGCGCTGGGAGTGGTCAGCCGCCGATGTTCTCAGGAGCTAGGGGATGGGGCATACCTCCTGAAGCGAGGTTCTGGACAAAACACTGTCGTCTCCACTACAGGGGCAAAAGCTCTTTACATTTACTATGGGATATGTTTACTTTTAGGTGCCTGGGAACTTAGTATCCATTCCTTAGTTCACAACGAGTTAATGCCGTCCCACCACTAGTTAATTCTGTTCTCCCGCGCTCCTCCCCTCCCTTCCCCTTCTCTCCTCCTTCCTTCTCTTCTCTACACCCAACATGGGGCTCAAACTTATCAGGCAAGATGAGGAGTTGAAGGCTCTACGTAGTAAGCCAGCCAGGCGTCCCGATAACTAGTTAACTTCAGCCGTGGGATGTAGAAGGCATTATGCTAACTGGTGGGGATGGTGGGGGTGTTGGGGGCAGAGGCAAAGATGAAGTGCCCAGGGAGCCTCTGTACTGGAGAAGGACCAGTTCTTCTCTGGGTCCTCATTTCCTGCCTGGTCCTTCTCCTCCTTGAAAGATGAACCGGACGGCTCTCCCTTTTTCTCAGACACCTTCTTAGCTTTCCTTCCCTTCACTTAGGCTTGGAGAGTGGAAAACAAGCCCAAACACCAGTCCTTTTCAGAGATCCTCAGGCATAATGTAAACATTACAAAGAGGTAAGAAATCTTACAAAATTCTCAACAGGCCTTGCCCCCTGGCCCACCATTCCCAAAGACGATTCTGTGCTGGTATACCAAATGCCATACCTCTGGCTTTTCCTGAATTCTCTAGAATTCATAAAACAACCCCTTCCTTGGTCCCCGTCCTTCTCTTTCCTTGGGCAAGGCTGGCTTGCCAGCAGTCAGGCCCCAAAGCGACAGTAGGAGAGAAACCTTAGCGGATCCATCTAGTAGCCAGGACTCAGGAAGTCATTCAGATATCCAGGGGCCTCCTACGGAACGCCAACTTTGAACTGTTAAATTAATTAAAACAAGGAGGCCACAGACTCAGGCAGCTCGAATGACATGGTGGCCCACGTACGCAAATCAACATCTAGGCCTGTAAATACCTGAAGGTCACATAATGGAAAAGCTAAGGACACCCAATCACAAACAGCCGACTGGGCTGAAGCTGTAGCCAATCACATCATTTCCTTTCTTTGTTCCCGCACCTTCTCTTGTCTCTCCCCAGGCTCCTGTGGGTGGAGCGCTCGGAACCACTTCCGGTTTGGCACTGCCCAATTGGAGTTCATTTTTCCTCAAATAAACCCTTCATATTTTTAATATGGCCTGGTTTATCTTTTCACAGACAGACACCCTACTTTCCCCACATTCAGGTCTCTGAGTGAAAGGCTTCCCAGGCATTTCCTAACTAAGGGTCAAGAAAGGGGATGTGGCTTTGCTACAGAAAATCTATTTATAAAATCATTAACAAAGGATAAGGGGAATCCTTTCCCAGACCTCCCCCTAGTCTATTTCTCATAGGCCAATAATAATTTAAATCTGATTATGGCTTCTTTCAAGGGTATGGCTTTTTGGGGGGGGGGGGAATCCCGATTCTATCAATATGTTGATGTGAAAAGGATGGATTTTCTTTTCTTTGCTGGTCACTCAGCTCCAGATCTTTAAAATTATAATGCTAGTGTTGAATAGTGTAATCACTTCTTTTAAAATGAGCCAGCAAATGTAACCTATTAAACTCTATAACCGCCTAGGCCGACCTTAGTTTTGAGGTGAAAAATAATGTAGCTCAGGTCAGGAGACTCAATTTAGGAATAGTTTGCAAGGCCTTTTGATGGTGAGATAAAGAAAAGGTTTTTCTTCTCGTTTTTGGTCTCCTTTTCCTCAAGGAACACACCTTTTGTGTGCTCTAACAAAGGAATTTCCGAATTCATAGTGGAATTTGGAGGTGAAGTATTACAGGTAGACTGATAACTATATGCGCCTGCAAAGCCGGTTTCAAACCACAAAAGGATTAAAAAAAAAAAAAAAGAAAGAAAGAAAAGCTGGGATTTTGCAATTTACTGATTGGAGGAAAAGCTAAGACATTGCAAGTTAGCAATAAAAAACAGCAACAAACAAAATCCCAAAGGATTTGGAATTCCTTTAGTTTCTATTTGGCATAAGAATAATATGATTTCTTTGTTCTGTTCTTTCTTATCTCCAGCACTCAAATAATCCTTTATTTCATTCGTGCAGTCAAGTTACTTCTATTGTTGCCCAGAGCAGAAGGGTACCCAAGATAGCCTTACGTATGTAGAATAACAGAATGAACCTTTGTGTTGATTTTTTGGTGGAGGGATAGTGTCATGTTTCAAAAACTTACACTCAATGTGT
Source organism: Mustela nigripes (assembly GCF_022355385.1). Classification (NCBI taxonomy): domain Eukaryota; kingdom Metazoa; phylum Chordata; class Mammalia; order Carnivora; family Mustelidae; genus Mustela; species Mustela nigripes. Next base: position 75,081,784 of record NC_081564.1, read on the forward strand.
GTGTGTGTGTGTGTGTTTTCTGTTGTGAAACTCAATAATTTTACAGAATGGACTAGGATGGGTTCTTTGCTTTTAACTGTTGGTCTACCTGGCAAAAGGATTTCTCTGCAATCCTCTTTGTAAAATAGAACAGAGACAATGCGCAAGAAATTATTATTTTTTAAAATTTTTGGTTGTTTATGGTTTTTAAAAGCAGATGCAATGTTATCTGTGGCCGTTTGTGCAAATGATGAATTGTGCTTTCAAACTAATTTCCTCCCGCGAGTTAGACCAAAACACTGGGCTTTGTAAAAAGCTCTGCTTAAAAAGTATTTGGCATCATGAGGCCACGAGGCAGTTGTACAACTGAAGCCTCTTTATGATAAAAATAAGAAATCCAGACTTTAGTTTTGGTAATACAATTCTTGTAACCATTCGAACACTGCTGGGCTGTGCTTTCAACTCCTGAGAGAAGGAATGGGGGCAGGGCAAGGGAGCTTGTTCAGTAAACAAAGATTCCAAATCTAGGGAATTTAGGATTTACTAGGATAATGTGCGTTATGAAATTTCATATATCAGAGTATGTGTAGTGCATCAAGATTTCAGCTAAGTAGGTCCTTGTATACTCTTCAATGCCTGGAATGTTTTTACACGCATGCTAATAAAGGCTCACCTTTGGGAGAAGAAAAAAGGCCTCCTTTCAAATGAAATCAAGCCCAGGTAAAGTTGAAACTCAACCCACAGAGCTCTGGCACCGTTTTCAGGCTAAAAGAAGATGAGAGTTTCAATTTCATCATCTCGTAACACTGATAAATGTGGTGCCCTGGCTGACAAAATTTGCAGATTACCGAGGTCTTTCTAAACACGTGTAAATACGCGTGCCCATTTATGTGCAACTCCAAACAATTTGCCGATTGCAATGAAAGACCAAGGACTCTTCCGTGAGACAATCATTCGGTTCATTTACATGAAAAGTCTTAAATAGCAAAAATGCTACTTTCAATTTACATCACAGTGTCCCCATCATCGAGAACAATGGCTTCCTCAATGGAAGATAATGCAAAGGAGAGGCATACTGAGATTTAAAAAAAAAAAACAAAACAAAACCCAAAAACCTCTAAAAACAAACCAAACCAACCGCATCAACTTTGCAGCATACTTTGCAAATACAAGCCAATTAATCTAATTTAAGATATAACACACAGCAACAGCTTCCCATGCTGGGGGTCTTCAGTGCTACTGGAGGAATATTCTCTTTAGAGTCCATCCGTTCACACACAAGTGAGCCTTTTTAAGAGCTTATGGTGACTTTTTTTTTTTTTTTTCAGATCCTTCCATTTTGTCCTAGTTCCAGGGCAGCCACAATTAGCTTGACATGGGGTTTCTCTCTCCTTTCAAAAAACCTCTCAATTGAGTGCACGTCTGTGAACGAGGTAGGACCCGGGACCCAGGGCCCGATAAAGAGCATACCTGATCTGTTGGTAACATATTGTCTCCTTCGTGGACGTGTGAACGATTATGCACACCTCTGTGGTCTGAGCGGGGTTTATACGTGTATCTTTCTGCGTTCTGCAGGCTGGGACCACCTGCTGTATGTACAATACGTGCTTGCTCTATTTGTGCACCATCTTCCTTCTTGAATTTAAAGACCCACCTATTACATCTTGTTTACTCAGTATCATTCCCCCATTAAAGAAAGAAAAAAAAAATCCTACAAGAACTCAACATGCCATGTTTCAATCTGGCCCCAGTGGCTTTTTCCCTGAAAGCAAAACGTGTGTCTTTTACACCAGGGCTTTCTCCCCACCCCAGGGGGTGTCTTCCATTCTTTTGTGGCTCAGTTTAAGGCGAAAGGGCTCCAAACCACTAACTAAACAGAAGAGAGCCCCTTCTTCCCCCTCCAGGGAGAATTTCAGATTTAATTTATCTGAAGATCGCGTGCTCTCTTCTTACTTATTTGCCACCATTACGAGGATAACAAACCACCACCTTGGCTTCAAGATCCTGGGTGGAGAGGCTCACGGGCTTTTTCAACCATCTTTGGCGAGGCCTTGCTTCCTTCCACTCGAGTAAGTTGCGGCTTGGGGCCACGGAAAGGACTGGGTGAGAGCCCGAAATGTCGTTTGAAAGAGAGAGAAGCCCTCCCTCCATCCCCTGAGCCCCACCAGCCCGCTCTCCGGGGCGAAGCTGCGATCCAGCAGCCCCATATGGGCGAGACTTGGCAGGTCCGCGGGGCTCCTCTCGCAGCCGCGGAGTCGGAGTCGGCGCCGGCCGGGCGTCCGCGCCCGCCGGCCGCGGGGCTTCGCGCTCTCGCCGCCCTTCTCCCCGAGTCCTCCCTTCCCCCACCGGCCGCCCCCTCCCCCTCCGCCGCGCTCCCTTTTGTTCGCTCGCCGCTCGGGCCGCCGCCGCCGCCGCCGCCGGGCCCGCACCCCCAGCCGTAGGCCCCGGCGTGGCGGGCCGCCCCGCCGCCCCGCCGCCGCGCGGCCTAGAGCGC
>NC_081564.1:75384656-75525078 GCF_022355385.1 Mustela nigripes
GCTGCGGACACCGCGGCTGCTCAGGCTGGGAGTTCCGGGCTTTGCTTCACGGGTGACTCCCCGAGTGCTGCGGGAGCTTCGGAAGCCCGCGGAGACCTCTGGATTCCCTCCCGCCCCAGCGCCGGCGCCAAAGAACAGCCCGTATTGTCCAAGACGCGCCCGCAAGGATGTGCCCGCCGGGTCGCGACGCAGAGCGCTCCAGGACACTGTCCCCGAGCACGGCAGCTAATCTAACAGGCATTGAACAGAACCGCGGGGTTGGGGGGTTAAGGTAAGGGGCAAGTCAGGGAAGCGGGAGAGAGGCGTGGGGATCAGAAGAGGAAAAGTCGCTCTTCCTGAGTCTTTGGAGGACTAATGTCACCAGTCCTTGGTAGCAGGGGCTGGCACCGAGCCCGCGACCTAGACAGTGATCCGAGAGGGCCCTTGGGCAGTGGTGGGCAGCAAACAGGGAGGCGGGGCCCCCAGGCGTTCCGGACTTTCAGCTCTCCCCCCGGGGAAGGTGGTATAGACGTTTTCTGTTGGGGTGGATCCTTCTAAGCAGCAGCCGCAGCTTGACTATTGGGGTGCAGAGGGCCTGGGAACGCTCAGGCAGCTGAGCCTTAGGCGCCAAACACCCCGAACCCCACACGTTCGCTGCTCCGGTACGCGCCAGGGGAGGAGCGCTCCGGAGGAGGGCGCAGCAGCAAAGCGCCCCCCAGGAGGATACGCAAGAGGGGGCCCCAGGTCCTGCGCGGTCCTCTGCTTCCCCTGACCCACCCCATCCGTCACCGCAGCCCCTGGGGTACCCCCGTCCGCCTTCCTTCCCGCCACCGCAGTCCTCGGCGCCCTTCACCGGAGTCAAACAAAAACAAGGCAGTCTTTAATTCTCCTCCCCAACACTTCAACTACGCATACAAACAGTCCCTCAAACTATACTCCTCGGCCTCCCCTTCCTCCCCGTTGTCGTTTTCCGGGGTAGCCACGCCGTCCGGGAGCGGCCAAGGTCAGGAGCGTTGGGTGCCCTGAACCCCGAGGGGCCGGGCCGCCTCTCCCCCTCCAGCAGCAGGGCCGGGGGTCCGTGGAGGTGGAGGGGTGGTGGTCAGAGGGTCTCGGCGGGCCGCAAGGTCAGTCCTCCGCGGCGAGCCAGGAGCAGACGCGCGTCCGAGACCCAGGCCTGGCCGCAGCTTCCGGCGGCTCGGGAGGGTGGCCGGGTGGGGAACGCAGGGGGAAAGAGCGCGCGCCTGCGGGTCCGGGTCGATCCCAGGACGGTCGTCGGGCCCGATCGGGTGTCCGGTGCCTCTAGAGGGCCTGCCACGGCTTCCCGATGGCCTGGATGTGCTCCTTGGCCTTGAGGCGCAGAGCCGCGATGCTGCTGTTGCGCGGGTCCGCCTCGTCCAGCGGGAACTTGTCCCCGAAGCCGGGCGCGCACGGGTAGGCGGGCGGCGGCGGCCCGAGGGGCTGCAGGCCGGGGCCCAGCGGCGGGGAGTTCAGGAAGGGCGGCGGCGGCGGCGGCGGCGTGTAGCTGGCGGGCAGGCTCTGCGCCGGCGGCCCGAAGCCCGGCAGGCTCTGCAGCGCCGTGGCGCCCCCGCCGGGCAGCGGCGACCCCAGCCACGACTCGAGCGGCAGGGCGCCCCCGGCCGGCCCGCCGCCCCCGCCCGGGCTCGCCCCGAGGGGCGCCAGAGCCGCCGACGGCGGGGAGCGGCTGAACGAGAGGAGGGGCGAGTCTTGCAGCTTCATGGACGACACTTCGAGCTTCTCCTGCCGCCGCCACTTGGCCCGTCGGTTCTGGAACCACACCTGCGGAGGGCAGCACAGCGGCGGTCGGCTGCGGCCGAGCCTCGGGCCGCGCCCCCGCCCTGCTCTCCCCCGGGCAGCCCGGCCGGGACGACTCTGTCACCCCCAGAGAAAACTGGGGCTGGACTCCATCGCACCACCTCCCCACCCCGACGCTCTCCTTCCTTTTCCACCGGGTTTTCTCCTTGTTGCCTCTCCCCTCCTCCCCTCTCTTCTGAGTCTCCGTCTCTTGTCCCACCCCTGTCCCTGGTTACCTCACCCATAGCTGTGGCTGCGTCTGTTTCCGACTCCTGACACGGAGTGCGTGCTCAGAAAAATAGGGAAGTTAACCTTGGGGATGGGACCTAGGATTTTGGAAAGCAGATCTCACCAAATTTCGGGGACCTGCTGCTTGGCAGCTCCTCCTGGAACTCCGGTTTAGAAGTTCCTTCCTCCCTGAGCCCTGTGCTCAGTGCTGGGAGCTTGGCTCAGACTCCCTTGTGCTTTTCTTTTTAAAATGTTTAAAAATACTTTATGGGGCGCCTGGGTGGCTCAGTGGGTTAAACGTCTGCTTTCGACTCAGGTCATGATCCCAGGGTGCTGGGATCTAGTCCCACATGGGGTTCCTTGCTCATGGGGGAGCCTGCTTCTCCCTCTCCTTCTGCTGCTCCCCCTGCTTGTGCTCTCGCTCTTGCTCTATCAAATAAATAAATAATCTTTAAAAAATAAAAATATTACTTATTTCATAGAGAGTACAAGCAGGGAGAGAGGCGGGCAGCGGGAGAGGGAGAAGCAGACTCCCCATTGAGCAGGGAGCCCGACAGGGGGCTCCATCCAAGGACACGGGATCGTGACTTGAGCCAAAGGCAGTGAGTGCTTAACCACCCTGAGCCACCCAGGTGTCGGGACTCCCTGAGCTTTACCCACATTTTGTCTGTATTATAAACATAGGTATAAGCAAATACTCTAAGTACCTTAACTAGCAGCACAGGATACTATAATACAGCTATTTCCAGGAATTACTGGTTATGATAACTAGTAGGAAAAAAGTGGGTTAGTTTTATCCCAAGCTTTTTTAAGTTGCTGCTTTAATAAGATATCGATTCTTCTTTAATTGCTATCCCTTTAGTATTTCTCATATTTCTTATAAATGGTTTTCAATGATTACAATAGTTCAATTTTATTATATTTACGTTGACTTTTTAGAGTCGATTATGACATTACTCTAAGACGAGTTCAATGAATTAAATTTTTCCTTTTGCTTTTTTTCCTTTACATATAGAAAGTCTGCACCAAGAATGAAGTCTGATCTCTTTCTTTTTTAAAAATTTTTAAATTTTTAAAAAATGTATTTATTTGAGAGAGATCACAATTTGGCAGAGAGTCAGGCAGGGTGGGGGGCAGTCCCCCCAATGAGCAGAGAGCCTGATGTGACACTCGATCCCAGGACCCTGAGATCATACCTGGGCCGAAGGCAGAGGCTTAACCCACTGAGCCACCCAGGTGCCCCTCAAAGTCTGATCTCTTTTTTTTTTTTTTTAAGATTTTATTTATTTATTTGACAGCGAGAGATCACAAGTAGGCAGAGAGGCAGGCAGAGAGAGAGGAAGGGAAGCAGGCTCCCTGCCGAGCAGAGAGCCCGATGTGGGGCTCGATCCCAGGACCCCGAGATCATGACCTAAGCCGAAGGCAGCGGCCTAACCCACTGAGCCACCCAGGCGCCCCAAAGTCTGATCTCTTAATGATAAAACGTTCGTTACTTATTTGGTAAAAGCACAAGAAAAGGTGTAATTAAGGCTTCACTACCAAGTTACTACCCCTGGAAACAGAACAGAGAGAACTGGGTTAGAAAGAACTTTGGCCAAATTGGTGGCTTCAGTGTTATATTAATGGAAAGAAATAGAGGAATGGCTGAGACCTTAGAAGGGAGAAGGCAGTTTGGAGTCAGTGGGGGAGGGGACCTCTTAGAAGCACAGAGAAAACAGCCACTCAGCACCTGGGCAGGGCAGGGCAAGTGTATATGTAAGGCTAGGATTGGGGGAGGGGGGGAGAGAAAGGACAGAAAAGTTAAGTACCCCTGTCCCCTGCCCACAAAAGATTCATCTCCATTCCGGAGGCCCTAATTTCCCCAGAAACGTTAGCTATTTGGTGATAAAAGAGAAAAGAGAAACAACAGCTTGGGGAGGACTCCCATCCACTGCTTCCTCCAATTCCCTGCATGTCCCACTCTGGCCCCCCAAATATTGGCTACAGTCTGCCACCCAGTATTCAAAGGCAGAGAGCTGAAGACTGGGACAGTCGGCTCTTAGAAGGCTGTACCGGTCCCCTCCACACAGCTGGAGGCCCATGGGAGACCGCCCCCTCCGTCGGATTACATCATAGCCATGTGTTAAGAACCGCCATATGCTGGGCACTGTGCTGGCCCTGTGGTCACAGAGAAGTCACAGACACTGTTCTCAAGAAGCTGACAACTTAGAGGAGGAGCCAAAATCTGTGAACAAATAAAGAGAGAGGAAGGAAGGTAGGACAGAGGAGGTATCCAGTTTGAGGGTAGCCTCGTGCTGGCTGTGTCTGTGGTCTGTAGGGGCACTGCGAGGTTTTGTCTCTTCCTTCATCCTTCACTCCTGTCCCTTTCTTCCCCCTACCCCAGCCTCTCCCTGAAAAAAGCAGGCACTAAAATGTCCACACCTTCAATGAAACCATCGCAGTTCGACTGCTCCAAATTAAGAGAAATTGAACTGTCCTTGCAAGTTTAGAAATTGAACTGTCCTTGCAAGTTAATCCTGAGTTACATTAGGGAATTATTATTTTTTTAAACCATGACATTTACTCATTACTTTAAACTCCTAATATAATAAGCAGAAGAGACAAAAGGCAAAAGTTTGTCCTCTTTTAGCTTTAAGGTAAGGCTAAGAGCCCCCAAACATCGGAATATCTTCACTTCCTGGAAATCTAATTCATTAGACACACACAAAAATCCCACCTTAGTTCCACTGCCTTTCAGAGGCAGCGAAATTTGTTCCCAATGACTCCCTTTCAGGCCTCTGTAAACTCTCCTAATTTGGAAATCCTCCCAGATTTTTCACAGATGACTAGCAAATATTTAAGGCTTGCAAATATTTTAATGATCAGGGATTAAAGATAATTCAGCTTTAATTAAAGTGAAAACCCTTTTACCAAAAAAAAAAAAAAAAAAAAAAGAAGAAGAAGAAAGGAAGGAAGGAAAGAAAAGAGAAGAAAAGAAAAGTCAAGTCCTCTCTGCAGTAGTGAGAAGTTCGGATGGAGGTACACCAAAGAAGCAAAAGTCAGTTTCTTAAACAAATCCACCAAAACTTTCAACTGCAGGCGCTGGAGCCCTTGCAAAAGACTGGGTTTTCATATCTGGACAGGGTGAATGCAGTTAGCGACTAGGGTGGCATTTGGGGTCCCAATCCAGGAGACTGCCTACATCCCCTCTGCACTCACCGCCTCTCGCCCCAATCCTTGGCAGCGGCGTGTAATGAGCTGTCGCCCTTCCTCTCGACAGCCATGCGCTAGTGCTCTCTTTAGGTTCGAAGAGGGAGACCCCCCACCACAAAAGAGAGATCCTACTACAAAAATGGAACAGACTGTCCAAAGGGCGGTCGTGGGACACCCGCAAGATCGGCGACGCTCGTCTGATGCTCTGGGCGAGCCCAGTCGAGGAAGACCAATGGGAACAGTGTCACGGTAAATGCGTGGACGTCCGGGGATTCGGCGGAGCACTGGCTGCAGGCTGGGCCTGGGGCCCTCCCGGGGACCGATCTGGGAGCTTTACCTGGACACGGACTTCGGGTAGGTTGACCTTGCCGGCTAGCTCCTCGCGGCTGTACACGTCGGGGTAGTGAGACTTCTCGAACGCGCGTTCCAGCTCGTGCAGCTGATACGTGGTGAAGGTCGTGCGGTTCCGCCGGTGCTTCTTTTTGGGCTGCTCCTCCTCCGACAGCTTCGCGTCCCCGGTGGCGGGACCCACGGGCAGCCCGGGGCTGGGCCGTGCTTCACCAGGCTCCTTGGGGCAGTAGGGTCGAGGGGCTGGGACGAAGAGGCCCCAGACGGTCAGAGACACTCGGGGGGTTCTCTCTGGGCCCACTCCGCCTACCCTTGGGCGCCCGCAGCTGGACGCGGGCTGCTCCTGGGGGCTGGGCCAGGAGGTCGGGGTAAGGCCGTAGGGGCCCCTAAGGTTTCTCTGAACACAAATTGGAGTCTCCTGCCCTGCACACTAACTCAAACTCCGCGCCCAGACGCCTTAATTAAAGTCAAGGCACGGGCTTATTCGTCTTGCAGAGCTCCTACGTTTGGGCACCCCTCAGGGCCCTGCAGCAGCCAGGGGTGAGCACTCACCTTCGTACTCTGGAGCAGGCGCGGGGGCAGGCTGCGGGGAGGGCTCGCCGCTTCCCCCGGGCGCCTTGGGGCAGGCGGCCCGCGCGCCCGGCCTCCTATCCCGCTCCTTCGCGCCCCGGGCGCCCGGCTCCGCAGAGAAGGAACCGAGGATCGCGTCGTCCTTGGTAAATCCCAGGATAGCCTCGATGCTGTGCAGCCGGGAGGTGCTTCCTCCCGGGCTGCGGAGCAGGTGGCCGGCAAGCGAGAAGCTGCCGTCGGCCATGGCGGGGGCGCAGGCCGGCAGGTGCATGGGGAGCGCCAGGAGGCGGGAGGGCGCGGCCCGCGATCTCGCAGCGCCGCCCGCTTTGGAGACCCAGAGAAGAGACCCTAAAGTCGGTGCCTCCCGGGTACCGCCGTCCCACCCACTTGGTCCCGACCCAAGGTCAAGCGTGGCGGGTGACGAGGGCCCGGGCCGCGCACGCCGAAGGTGGGCGAGCGCTCCGCCCGCCGCGGCCTGGGTCTCTGCAGGAGTCTGAAGTTCGGACTCGGGGTAGCTGGGGCTCCGGGGGCTAAAGGCTGCGAGCCCGCGAGCCCCGGCTCCTCCCCTCCAGCCCAAGACCCAGCCTCTTCCCTCGGCCCCTCCCCCGGCAGCGGGGCGGGTCTTCCCCTCCGGTTCCCTGTGCGGCCACTCCGGGCGGGGCCGGCGTTCCGAACTTTCCACCTTGCAACTCTCGATCCACTCCAAGCACGTCCCCGGGGAAACGGCGGTGGGATGTTTGACAGGCCTGGGGATCCGGCTCTGGGGCCCGCTTCTGGACTCAATGAGGCCGACGCCCTTGGTCTCCCCTTCCCCCAGTAATCCGGGGGCTTGCCTCCCTTCTTGGGCTTACCTCCTTCTTGGTTCCCCAGACCCCAGGCCCGCCGCTGCGCCCGGGGCGACCTTTGGATAGGGGGGTGGAGGGACGGACGGCTGCCAGGCTCTGCTGCGTAGGACGTCGGGCCACGCGCGCTTCTTCCCAGCTTAAAATTTCCCTTCTCTCTCCATCTTTCTACCCCCAAGGGCACTCCTCTTTCGGCTTCGTAGTCCGAAGCCTCGGACTTCGCGTTTATTTTGTTTGCCTACGTATGTTTAACTGCTCCTTCCTGTCCCCTCGGATTCGCGCGCGGGCAGGCTCACCCCAGGAGGCGGTGGGGCCATCTGTGCCTCCGCGCCTGTGACCTCGAGTGCCCGACAGCCCAGCAGGAGGCTGGGAGGCCCCGAGACGGACCTGCTCCCGGGCTTAAGCGGAGGGTGGGGGGACAGAGAGACCTGCCCGGGGCCCCTCACTCCCGTAGACTTCCGAGGGACCCCTCTCCCCACCAAATACTCTCCCCACCAAATACCCAGGAGATGTTCCAGCCTCAGGCAGAAGGGGAGAAGGGCCTCCCTCCGTCTGGGGTGATTCCTAGCATTCTCGGGGTGGGGGGGTTCTAGGCATAATCTGCCTGCATTTCTTTCCATTTTGGCAGCCCCACGAGGCTTCCTTGGGGCAGAATGAGAGTCTCAGACCAGGTGGAATGATGGTTACCGTCCGCGAGTGATTTCTCCCCAGTCCGCCAGTGCTGCAATCCGAGCTGTGAAGGCTGACACTTCTCAAGTCTGATCCTGGACCCAAACCCACCACCCTCCGCCCCGCCCCCGTCCCCCTTCTAAACTATTAGCAGGAAATGTGAACATAAATGCTTTCCTAAAGGCCTAAGCACCTAGAGATTCCCTTCCTTTCCCTCACTGTTACTACCATATAACTGACATACAGTGCTGGGTGAGTTCAAGGTGTACAGTAGAATGACTTGGCTTACCTGTGTCGGGAAATAATTCCCACGATAAGTTTAGTTCACCTCTCATGATCTCATCCAGATACAAACTATAGAGATTCTGAAAATGTGCTCTGCAGTAGGAGCTCTGATCTCCACACAGGGATGTCTCTCCTCAACCCCATTAGTTTCTTTCTCCTTGCATTCAGACAAGGGTTTACTGCCTCCCTTCTGAGGGTCCTGCACTCACGGGGTGTGGGGGGCGGGGGCGGGGGGAGGGGCCCGCGGAGATGCCAGCCCCACAGAAGAAAAGAAAGGCTGGGCACTGGTCTTGAGAAGTTTAATGTCCAGCCTGGGAGACAAGACAAAGGAATAAATAAGAGAAAAACATGTATCTTTCAACCCTCACTTTTATTTTATTTTTGAAAGTTTACTTATTTAAGTAATCTCTATACTCAAGGTGGGGCTGGAACTCACAAGCCGTGTGCTCTTCTGACTGAGCTAGCCAGGAGCCCCCAATCCTCACCTTTAAATTGGTCTTAGAAGGGCACTCAAAAGGACATGTGACCACATTGAGGATCGTGGAATGATTAATTCTCCGTGGCGGGCACATGGGAATGGTCGTTACACAAATCCCTCCCGTTTTTAGTAGACCTAGAATAAGGTAAATTAAAATAGCAAGCAGGTGAGTCTGCAGTAGATAGAAATTGAGCTGTCGGTTCAAGTGAAGCGTTGTATTTCATTTTAAAGACTTATTTATTTTTATTTGTGTGAGGGAGTGTGTGCAGAAGGGGCAGAAGGAGAGAGGGAAATCAAGCAGACTCCTTGCTGAGCGAGGAGCTGGTTGGAGGCTGAATCCCACGACCCTAATCAGAGTCATGAGATCAGGACCTGAGACACGATCAAGAGGCAGATGCTTAACTGACTGAGCCACCCAGGTGCCCCAGAGGTTGAGTTTTATTTTAAGAAAAAGCTACGTTAATGATAAACAGTATGCACCTTACAGCTTTCAGAATCCTTTCACACTCTTCCCTTCAGAAGATCCTCACAACCGTGTAAGGGGAGCAGGACAAATCCAGTTGTCCCCATTTTACAGAAGAGGACACTGAGGCTCACGGTGAGGCAGCTCGTCAGCACAAGGGTCAGAACTAGAACTCAGACCTTGTCCAGCGTCTTCTGCCTATGGCTCATTTGTAATAAATGTTGTGAGTGCGATGCTTTTGAAAAGAAAAGAGGCACATCTTAGCCTGCAGTCCATCCTTAATCCTTCCCGGAGACTTGAGCCGCATCTGAGAGGCTGAGGTAATGGTGGCTTTGCTTCCCCCAGAAGTGAAGTCAGAGCCCGGAACAGCAGCCTGTGGGGTACCGATGTCTGGGACCACTGAACAAATCCTTGGGAAGTTCCCATCACAGTCCAGGCAAAGCCTGTCTCTGGGGCCCTCGGGCTTTCTAGGCTGTCGAAGACCCTGTCCTTGCAAAAGATCTGATGGCAACCCTACAATGTCCAAATGCCAGTTTCGTAGACCTGGTGGCTCAGGTGCTAATGTCTCTGGCTGCCAGAGGCTGACGGGTGTTTCCTGTTTCCCCTACGACCAAGGACGCTTTTCTTGTAAACGTCCCCAATATTAAATTGATCGCTATCATCCCTGCTCAACAAAGATTGGCAGTGTTTTCTTAAGCTTCTGCCCACACGCTAAGGGGCTTAGAGCCTTGTTTTCCAAAGTTAATTCCCTCTGGGACTGCCCAGCTCTCCCTAATAGGTCCAGGTGAGGTTAGCTTTTATTTACTGTTTATTTCAGAGTCTTGAGAGAATAGCAAAAAAGACTTCAACAGCCACTGGTGAGGGACTTTGGGGGGAAACAGGGCAAAGCAGGACAAGGGGAGGTTGGGGCTTCCTTTGTGTGCGACATAAAGAGCTAGTCAGTGCCATTGTGGGCACAGTGGAGGGTACTCCAAGCAATCAGCCGGGGGTCATTGTTAGGGGCTAATCTACATGTGTATTTCCCAAGAACTCGATTAGGGAAGATGAATGGACTCGGCTATGTCCCTAATTCTAGCCTGAAGCTGCATTTTTCCACCAGTTATTCCAGCTCATAATCAGCCCAACTTTGGTAAAAGTAAGGAGCCTGCCTTCTGAACTCCACCTCTGTTTAATTCATTAATTCATTAGGCAGATCAAAGAAAAATCCCTCCTCCTGGCCCCCACATGAGGGCTGAACCTAGACACAGCTGAAGCCCCTTTAAACTTGGCATGGCTCAGAGAAACATTTCCAGAAGTGAGGAGAATGGGGGTGGTCAGGGCTTGGGGGGGCGGTCTTCAGAGTGGGAGGGTCCGTGTCATGTGGGAAGGACAATATGGAGTGGGGCGGGGCTTTACTGAGCCACCCAGTATATTTTTAAGGATCAGCCCTGTGTCATTTATTTTGTCTGTCTTTGATGCTATGAATTCTCCCGTATACTATACTGTACATTGCACGTCATGTCGTGGGCGCAATATACAAGCTGCTGACAATTGTTTAAAAAAAAAACCAAAAACCACTTTGTGAAGTGATATCATATAGGCCCTTAAATAAACATTTTTGGGCAAAACCTCAAACACGGCTTCATGGTGAAATTACCAGAGGCTCCAGTCAAACGCCATTAGCGTGTCATGAACATGTCCTGTGCTCACCCAGTGCACAGGGAACTCGCTCTACAAATGCCCATTTCCCACCAAGAGTGCTCTGGGGGAAGCAGTCCACCTAGAATGCTTCCAGAAATGGGACCTCCCACATCCACGCAAGACAAAAGAGCCCCTTTACACTACAGCTGCCCATAACCGCTAGCTACATTTCCCGGTTTCATTTTCCTCGTGCTGGCCTGACCCAATGCCCTTTCTCCTCCAAATCTCCCCCTCCCACCCCGCCCCAGTCCAAATGTTGTTCCTTATTGTCCTTCTCACATGACAAAACAAAAAAAAATCACTAAACTCTCTTTAATTCGGACACACGGAGTCTAGAGATAAGACACACAGTGCTTGTTCGTTTCTCACTACCATCCCAAATCAGTGAAATATTTTCCTACTGGAAGCCCAGCAGAAAGAAAGTCAGGACCCTGGTTTGTTTTTTTTTTTTTTTTTTTTTTTGTTAAGTTTTATTTATTTTAGAGAGAGCAAAAGCAATTACAGAGGGAGAGGGATCACAGAGGCAGAGGGAGAAACAGACGCGCCACTGAGCGGAGAGCCTGAGGCAGAGCTCGATCCCAGGACCCTGAGATCATGACCTGAGCCAAAGGCAGAGGCTTAACCCACTGAGCCACCCAGGTGCCCCAGGAACATGTCCTTAGAGTTACTTATCAGAACACCCATTTTTACAAGGAGACAATGAATAATGAATATCGTTGACCACTTTCATCAAATTGGCACGAGTACTAAACACATTTCCTATACATCAGTTTACCATTCCATATGGCAACCTGAATGTTTTCTAGTATTTTCAGAATAAATTGGAGTCAGTGTTGATGAAAGTATACTGCAGTGAATCATGATTCACCTCATCACATAATTGTGGCTAAAACACACCAACCAATGAAGAGGTGGCCATCCATCCTATAGGCATTTCTGGCTGAACCAAGAGCCTCTCAAATGGGCAGATGGAAACAGACGTTTTACCTAATCCTAAAATGAAACCAAGGGCATTTGGAGCTGCTGAGTTTCCCCAGCGGCAATACGCTTCTTGAAAGACTTCCTTTTGTGGAAGAACAGAAACCACAGCTCTCTGCACTTTATCCACGAACTGGCAAGAAGTCTGTCCTCTTTTGGCATTCTCGTTGTTTACCCATACAGTATTTTTAGGGATACCCTCACTTAAAACTAGCCTCTGATTTAGTTTTCTGGTATTTCAGAGGATCATATGTTTAACACTTAGAAGGGAAAACTTGGTTATTATCTTGTCTGCTCTCCCACCACGAGCCCCCTTCTGTCCTTCAGCCATCTGGGAATCTGGGAAATTGGGGTCCAGAGAGAGGAAGTCATTTGTCCAACGATGAGACGGAATGGCTGTGGCAAGGCTTGGACCAGGGGCCAGTCTCCGGACTTCCTGACTCTTCCACAGGCCACTGTGGCTTTACCACTGCCATGCTGAGCTCTCAGGGGGTCCTACACTTGGAAGGCCCATGCTTGTCGTTAGAGTAAGTGTGTGCACAAATCATGGAGGAATACATTTATTGAACAAACACAATGAAGTTACTCTTCGTACTACCCCCAATCATTTACCAACCCAATTACCTTGGCCTTGGTCCTGAGCTTGCTTTTGCAGCTGATGCCAATCCAAGTAGCCTCTACATAACAGGAAAAATTCCCTTGGCAATAGATTTGCGGGGCATTTGGGCAAACAATCAGTGTGCTGGAATCAGCTCGTAATGGCTTATGAGAGCTGATGGTGAATATCCTTTCCCAGCTCTGAGTTCACCGATGCCACATTAGTGACTTGAAACAAATCATAGTCACCAATACTGGCAAATAATGAAAATCAGAGCATTTTCCCTCTTCTCTTCCCCCACCCCCCAATATTTTTAGCCGTCTAAAAATATTCATTAGCATACCGATGTTCTTACTTCATTAAAGAGTGAAGAAATAAGAAAGCATTATTATTATGAAAGCTAAAATGTGATCTATTAGATAAGAGATGTCCACCTCTTTTGCCAATAAAAAGGAACACTTGCATCATTATCTCACAATATATAAATAAAAGAGGGGAACTTGGATTTTTGCCAAGGAAATGAGCTTGTGTGTGTGTGTGTGTGGTGTGTGTGTTGTTAGGAGCAAAGCTATATTAAGATAATTCCTCTTTACTTGTTTTCTAATTAAACTAATTGAATTCAGAGTGTCTAAGGGAAGCACAAGAGACATTTATCTCAAGGGGATGATGGACTTGAAGCCCATCAATCCTCTTTAGAATGCTAAGAAGATAAATCCGAGGATGTCCATTCTGCTGCAGCCTTGACCCACCCCCCCAACTCAGAGCTGGGCCACCTCCAGCAGTCTCTTCCTCTCTTCTTTTTGAAAGGAGTCAATTCTCATTTCATTTTCACAGCACCCTGTGAGGTCAAAACTTACCTCTTCCCCACTCCGTGGCCTCATTAAACACTTCCGGCCATCCTCCTATCTGCTCCAACTTGCTCACAGAGCTACAGCCACACTGGTCTTTTTCTCTTGTTGAAATCCTCCAACCCCCTTTCGGCCTCAGGACACTTGCACTGACTAGTCTCACTGCCTGAAATTCTGCCCCCTCCCCAATTCCAAATGTCCACATAATCCTTCTCGCCATTTTATTTTTCTCATAGCACCTTCCGCTCTCCAAAGCAATCTTATTTATGGTTTGTGTAATTGTTTGTTACCTGTCTCCCCACCTTAGACTCTAAGCTGTGTGAGAATAGGGACCTTGTCTATTGGATTCCTAGCATCGAGAACATGTGCTATCCACAGTGGTGGCTGATTTAATGAAAAACAGCAAGGAACGGTATTTTACAGATGAGGAAACAGGTTAAGAAACTTGTCTGATTTCACAGTGTTATTAATTATCACAAGTACATGTTTTTTCACATCCTTATCATCAGTCATCAGAAGTTTTTCTAAATATTAGTGCTCTCCCAGGTGTCTGGAAAATGTCAAACTGCTTGGCTTTCCTTCCGACGAAGTCGACAGAAATCATTTGATCACTTTCAAAAGTCAGTTCAGGCCATTCCAGTCTTGTTAGCATCAGCGCTCTCTGGGGTTTCCTTGCTGGTCTTTGATGTGAGCGTTCATCGTCCATCGAATGAGGAGTCAGGCCTTGTGCAATGTCCCAGCCACCACACTCAGAGCCCACCCTGGTCAGCTCCTCTCTTGGTAGGGTGCACCGTCTGAGAAATGCCATTCTTTATCCGAAAGGGGTCCTGCAACTCCCCTGTGCACCATAAGCCGTAGCTTACTTTTACAGCTGACTGCAATTTCATAGACATTTGTTTGTCAATTTTTATTGTACTTTCTCCTTTGACCCCTTAAGCCCTAAAAATGCTGATCTCATATACCCCCCCTCGGCCAATCTAATTAGCCCCTTTTAATCACCAGATGCTTTCAATAGGGTTTTCAAGATGTTCCCCCAGAAGTGTCTTCATTCAGATGTCAGGAGCTTACCGCACTTACACGGAGGGGTGCGTGTATTGTGAGTCAAAAGGAATCAGCTTTCAAAAAAAGGGAATCAGCTTTAAAGAAATGCAACTTGGAAATCTTCAGAGTTTTCTGAAACGACTCAAGAAAACCAGCAAGCATCACTTTGTGCATTTATGCTATTTTTCTCTAGCTCTAGGACTTAGACACCATCTAAGAGTGATGTCTTTAGTATATAGGTGGGGTTGACAACACATAGTTCTCCCAGGAGAGCAGCATTTTGGAGGAAGGTGAGGAAGCTGAACTTGGATACAAGTTCATTTGCTACACTTGCAGCACTACTTTTGGTTAGGTTTAAATTTTTTTCATAATAAAAGGTGTTTGTTTGTTTTTTTTAAGGGGGAAAAAATAAGGAAATCCTAGAATTCTAGATCTGAATTTAATTTGTATAGCCCTAAATTTTATTGCATTCTCCCAGCATCATTTTTGTAGTTCTGCAAACCACTATTTGTAATGTAGACAGAAATCTAAGGGCAATCTAGAAATTCTGTTTCTAGGTGGAACTGCATCCAATCTGATCGAAAAAAATGGAATGTAGGAGTGAGCAGGGAGCCAAAAAGTAGAATCAACCTGTGTCCATGGACAGATGAATGGATAAACAAAATGTGGTCTATACGTACAGTGGAATATTACTCTGCCTTAAAAAGGAAAGCAAATTCAGACACCTGCTGCAGCATGGGAGAAAACTGAGGACATTCTGCTGAGTGAAATAAGCCAGTCATGAAAGGAGGCATATGGTGTGATTCAATCTTACGAGGCCCCTAGAGTTGTCAAATGCACAGAGACTGAAAGTAGAAAGGTGGTTGCCAGGCTAGGGTAGGGGTGAGGAGAGCATGGGAAGGTCCTGTTTCATTCATGGATTCAGAGCTTCAACTGCGGAAGATGGAAAGGTTCCGGAGATGGGAGGTGGTAATCGTTGTTCTACATGAATGGGCTTCATGTCACCCAACTATGCTCTTAAAAATGGTGACAGTTGGGGTGTCTGGGTGGCTCAGTCACTTGAGCTTCCAACTGTTAGTGTTGGCTCAGGTCCTGATCTCCTGGGTTGTGGGGTGGAGTTCTGAATAGGCTTCTGTGCTCAGCGGGGAGTCTGCTTGAGGACTGTCTCCCTCTCCCTCTGCCCCTCCCCCCACTCCCATACTTTTTCTCTCAAATAAATAAGCAAATCTTGGGGCACCTGGGTGGCTCAGTCAGTTAAGCGACTGCCTTCAGCTCAGGTCATGATCTCAGGGTCCTGGGATTGAGCCCTGCATCAGGCTCCGTGCTCAGTGGGGGACTCTGCTTATCCCCTCTCTCCCTGCCCCTCCCCGGGCTTGGCTCGTGCTCTCTCTCCCTCTCTCTCTCTCAAATAAATAAATAAATAAAATCTTTTAAAAAAAATTTTATTTATTTATTTGACAGAGAGAGAGAGAGAGATCACAAGTAGGCAGAGGCAGGCAGAGAGAGAGGAGGAAGCAGGCTCCCTGCTGAGCAGAGAGCCCGATGCCCCGCTCAATCCCAAGACCCTGGGATCATGATCTGAGCTGAAGGCAGAGGCTTTAACCCACTGAGCCACCCAGGCGCCCCAATAAATAAAATCTTTAAAAAAGAAAAAAGAAAAGAAATTCTTGAACAGGTAAACCATTCTATAGTGAAAAATACCAGAACTGCATTTGTTTTGAGGGGAACAGTGTGACGCACTAGCCAGGAAGGGCCTGCATGAATTTTCTGAGATGATAGTAATTCACCATGTCTTTTCTTTTTTTAAGGTTTTTATTTATTTATTTGAGAGAGAGAGAGAGAGTGAGAGAGCACAAGCAAGGAGGGAAGAGGCAGAAGGAAAGGGAAAAGCAGATTCCCGGCTGAGCAGGGAGCTCTTGTGGGGTGGGGGGAATTCCTGGGGGGGGGGGCTTGATCTCAGCAGCCCAGGATCATGACCTGAGCCAAAGGCAGACTTTTAACCAATTGAAACACCCAGGCACCACCGCTCCCCCGCCCCCATTCAAGAATTTCTTATAAATGGAATCATATGGCTACTTTGGGTCAGACTCCTTTCATTCAGTTTGATGCTTTCGAGATTCTCCACTGTTGTTCTGCACTGCATTCACTTTTACTATTTAGTATTTCATTGAATGACTCATCCATCATTGTTTATCCATTCCCCTGTTGATGGACACCTGTACTGCTTCCAGTTCCTGGGTCTTACGATTAAAGCTGCTGGGAACATTCTTGGACTCATCTTTTTGAGGACATGGGCCTTCAAATCCTAAGCATGCAGTGGCCAGGTCAGAGGCTGGTGTGGTTTAGTCCGTTACTTTCATATGAAAGTGCCAGAACGTTTCCCCAAACTGGTGGTACCATTTCACAGGAGAGTTCCCACTGCTCCACGGCCTTCCCAACCCTATAAAAACCTTGTCAGTTTTTATAATGTTAAACATTCTAGTGGGTCTGTGATACGATGTCATTTTGTGATTTTTTTTAAATAATTTTTTCATTAACATAGAATGTATTATTTGTTTCAGAGGAACAGGTCTGTGAAGCATCCGTCTTACACACTTCACAGCGCTCACCATCGCACACCCTCCCCAGGGCCCACCCCATCCCTCCCTCCCCCCTCCCCTCCAGCAACCCTCAGTTTGTTTCCTGACATTAAGAGTCTCTTAGGGTTTGTCTCCCTCTCTGGTTTCCTCTGATTTCATTTTTCCCTCCCTTTCCCTATGATCCTGTCTTGTTTCTCAAATTCTACATATCAGCAAGATCCTTTGATAATTACGGTTCTCTGATTGACTTACTTTTGCCATTCTTTTAACAATCACACTGGGCGCCTTTTCATATGCTTGGCTGCGTCTTCATCTCCCTTTGTTAAGGGTCTGCTCACACTTTCCCCTTTCTTTTTGCATTTGTTTTTAAAAATTTTTATCATTGGGTTGTATTCATGTAAATTATAGATATATTTATATCTAACAAAAGATTGGAATTTGGAATATATGTAAGTATATATTTATATTTTATTCCTTGGGGATAAGAGTTTAAGAATTACTTCTATTTCTTCAATAAACATGGAGTTATTCTACCCTCGTATCAGGATTTGTAAGGTTTATTTTTTTCCAAAGAATTTGTCAAGTTCAAATTGAGACAACTAAGTTGTCAAATGCATTGGCATAAAGTTCTCTGTAGTGTTCCTTACTGAGATGTTAATAATGTCTCTAGAATCTGCAGGGAATGCTGGCTTTGGTTTTTGATGTTGCCAGTTCATGTTCTTATTCTTTTCTTTTCTGGACTGACTGATCGAGCACACACTAATTTTGTTGCTCCTCTTAAAGAACTAACTTTTGGGCTTCTTAAAATGTATTAATTGCTTTCTTTTTCATTGATTGGTGCTCCTGTATTTAATGTTTCCTCCCTTCTCCTTAATTTGCTAAGTGTTATGTTTTTACCAAGAGTATTTTGGTTGGTTTGTTTAGCAGTCTGCAAACTTGGCTAGATAGAAACTCCCAACTCTTTCCCCTGGGTGGATGGGGGCTTGGTGTCTGTCTGAGGTACACACAGGTCAGGGACTAGCCAGTATCCGGAGCAGACTTAATACACAGAATTAGGACCATTCTCCCAGGGCTCTGTCCCTTCTGGAAATTGCTCTTTCATTTTATGGCTCCTGGGGTCACCGCGGTTCTTCGAGCAAGCCGAAAGGGCTGCAGGTTTCCTATCTGAGTTTTAGCGGTCTTACTTGGCTTGACTGGGGTCTGCCCTCAGATGAAACCGGTAAACAAAGGAAAATTCACTGGCCCTTCTTCCTTTTCCCAAGTGTAGATTCAATTCCCCTCCAGTGTGGACCTGCTTTTGGCTGCTGTCTGGTGCCTTTGGGCTATTGTTTCTTTGTATTTGGTCAAGAGTTTAAAGTTGTTATCTGCAGGCGTGTGGATCCCCTGGGAGCTAATCCTCCCTTATCAGAAGCTGCAAACCACAGTCGGTTAGTTATAATCTCACTCCTCTCGCTGTCTCAGCCCGTTCTGTTTGTAGGAGGAGATTTGGCCAGATTTCTAGGGTCAGGATCGAAACTGGGGGGCTTCTATAACTCACGAGCTGGATTACTTGGCCTCTGAATGACGGAGCTTCGCTATGTCAATATTCTTTTTTTTTTTTTTTAAGATTTTATTATTTGACAGAGAGAGACATAGCAAGAGAGGGAACACAAGCAGGGGGAGTGGGAGAGGGAGAAGCAGGCTTCCCCCCAGGCAAAAAGCCCTATGAGAGGCTCGATCCCAGGACCCGGGGATCATGACTGGAGCCAAAGGTAGATGCTTAATGACTGAGCCACTCAAGTGCCCCGTCAATATTCTTTCAAAAGAAGAACTCCTGTTTCCTTCTGCTAGAGGAGCTCCTAGCTAATTGAGGACTGAGCACTTCTAGGCAAAATTGGAAAGTCCGTTTTTTTTTTTAAAGATTCCATTTATTTACTTGAGAGAAGGAGAGCAAATGAAAGGGGGGGGCTGGTGGGGCAGAGGGAAAGGGGGAAGCAGACCCCCTGCTGAACAGATAGTCCAATGAGGGGCTCGACCCCAGGATCCTGAGATCATGACCTGAACTGAAGGCAGATGCTTAACAGACTGAGCCACCCAGGCGCCCCTATTTGTGGGAGTTTAGAACAGGCTCCCTCTTGTGCTTGACAATGGTTGGATTCTCTGTTGTGGTTAAAGGAGACCCTTTGTGTCCACCACAGGGTACAGAGCCCACCTACCTAGAAGGAAAAAGGCTTTCTGGATGCCGGAACAGAGGCCCTCTCGGGCCCAACTCCACACATTCGCGGGATGTGGTGATATTTGGGGTGCTGTGATGGGCTTTGCTGGGGATACTAGGAACCAGGGTTGTGTGGTGTCACGTGGTGTGATGTGTTGTGATATGAGGAATCTGACGACTGTGGTAGAGTCTTCTAGTAGTTAACGCCCAAAGGCCCTCGGAGCAATGTTGATTGTCAAGATGAATTGCTAGTGTGGTGGTTTCCTTAACTGTGTTGGTGGTATCTCCTAAGAAAGCAAGTCTTCCGGGCCGTTCTGCAGCTAGTCTGTGGGTGAACTTGACAACCACAATATTTTATGTCACAACAAAGTATATAAACCCAGGGCCCATGTGCACGCCCATCCGTCCCATGCCTTCCATCCGTGGGGAAGAGGCAGAGGCAGGCACAGAAGGAAGATAAGTTTTATCCGTTATTTTACAGCTTTAATAATGTTGACTATTTTACATGTTCTACTATAAAACCAATCACCACTCTCATGCCAGTTCTGATAAAAGACAAGCATGATTTAAAAATATTCCCATGGTATCGGGGGTCTGTGGAGGCTGTGTCCTGAGTTTGTGTCCCCTCAAGGTTCATATGCTGAATTCTCACCTTCAAGGTGATGTTGTTAGGTGGGGTCTTTGGGAGGTGATTAGGTGATGAGAGCGGAGCCCTGTGAATGGGGTAAGTGCTCTTACTAAAGGGACCCCCCCAGAGCTCCCTTGCCGCTTCCATGGTGTGAGGATAAAATGAGAATGCTACAGTCCTGAAGAGGGTCCTCACCCAGCCATACTGGCACCCTGATCGCAGTCTTCCAGTTTCCCAAATTACGAGAAAGAAACATTTATTGTTTGTAAGTCACCCAGACTGTTGTATCTGATCATAGCAGCCGGGATGGAGTATGACAGTGAACTTCAAGACGGCTCCAATATTCTCCCAGGGACTTCCAAGAGGAGCTAAACTTTTCTGAGGATCGTAGGTCCTGGACCGCTGATGATTTGTTTCATTTACTTATTTTCCTAGCACGCAGTTTCCTCTTCTAGCGTACATTCAGGAACTCTGGTTAGAGAGCAGGTTAGCCCCTAGCTTTTTGGTCTTGGGTCTCCTTCCCTCTGATTCCCTCTCCTTCCCTCGGAACAAGCAGTTCCTCTTGTTAAAAGCTGTCTTTGGGGCTGCCTGGTTGCCTCAGCTGGTGAAGCATCCAACTCTTTGAGGTCAGCTCAGGTCATGATCTCAGGGTTGGGAGATGGAACCCTGTGGTGGGCTGCACCGTCGCGGAGCATCTGCTTGTCACTTTCTCTCTCCTCCCTCTGCCCCTCCCACTCCTGCTCTGGTGAGCCCTCTCTCTCTCCAATCAACAACAAAAATTTTTTTTTTAAAGCGGTCTTTGAGCATTATATATTCAATGAACAGATTCATTGAAAGGCGAGTCTTGGTTTGGTTTGGTTTGAGTTTGGCTTTAGTTAACCAGCTCTAGATGTGTCCGAGGTAAATAGTCTGTCTTTGGAGCAATTCCCCCGAGAGCAAGTGTTAAGAGAAGGAAATGCGGCACCGGCGGAAGATCAGCACAGAATGACAGCAAGATTTACTGGAATCTCATCGGCAGCCAAGGGATGCGGAGGGATGGGAGAGAAAAACCAAGGAGAGGGAGGGGAGGCAAGCTGGGGAGAAGAGGAGAGAGAGAGAGAGACAGACAGACACACACACACACACACACACACACACAGAGTGAGACTGATTCAACTTTTCAATGCTCTTTATTTGTCCCCTGCTTTGTTGTGATTGCAATCACCACCTGACGTCAGGTGATGACGCTGCTGAACGTGGGAAGAGCCACAGCCTTCCTACTTGCCCCCTGCCTCTCCTGTCACCCCCCCCCCCCCACACACACACACACAATCCATTCTTCACATGGCCTCTAGAATGATGCAGTGGCTGGTGAAGTCCGTTCCCTGCCCTCACTTCTCACCTTCATTTCTCATCATATCCCCTCCACCGCCCCTTGACCTTGAACCTGTCCAAGAGCCACCCTTGTTGGGAGAGGACCAGCCCTGTTGAGGTGCCTGGAAGAGAGAGTCAGAGTGATCTTTGCTTGCCATCGGACCTGCCTGGGTTCCCGGTGGGCTCCCTGACCTCCTACATCTTTTTCCAAGGGACTTGGAGTCATGCTAATGGTTGGAGAGGGTGAGACCCTGCCCTCTAAGGAAGGAAGCCAGAGAGGAAATGCTGTTTGCTTTCGGTTCTTCGAGGCTGTCCTGAAGATCTCCAAGCAGATACATGTTCTATGTCACTCACAGATGAAATTTCACAAGGAGCCACATTTATTTATTTATTTATTTAAGATTTTATTTCTTTATTTGACAGAAATCACAAGTAGGCAGACAGGCAGGCAGAGAGAGACAGAGAGGGGGAAGCAGGCTCCCTGCTGAGCAGAGAGCTCAATGCAGGGCTCCATCCCAGGACCCTGAGATCATGACCTGAGCCAAAGGCAGAGGCTTAACCCACTGAGCCACCCAGGCACCCCCGGAGCCACGTTTGTAACTAAAAGGAGAGTCTGTTTCCTACTGCAAGGTGCTGGCTAAGAGCTCTACCAGGAACATTGAGATCATCAAGGTGTTGTCTACCAGTTTGTGGAGCTTTCTAACCACGGTTTCTCTGTGTCTGCTATGTGTGAGTATCCGTTGCTGGCGGTGTTCCTCAGGAGAGCGGCCACCTCGCCCTTGACCCCGCGTCCTCCCTCACATCACGGAGCACTTCTGCCCCGCCGTCTGCTTCATTTCCGTGAAGGTAGCCTGGGCCTTTTCTTTGATGGTGTCCAAGTCCATGTTCTGGAGGTTCTGTAAATGCCCAAGAATGGAATCCTTGTCTTCCTCCTCGATTTGATCTTCATCCACCATTTTCCGGAGCTCTTCGGGCAGGTCCACGTCGTCTCCAGCCATCTGGATCTGGTTCTCGTCCATTTCACTCTGTGCCAAACACAAACACGGAGGAGATGAGCCACTGTCCCACACCAAGCCACCCACAGAGTCAGAGCAGCCGCCAGAGCACCGGTGGGGGCTGAATGACGGGGACGACGTCTCTCTCCGGCCGGTGGCGGGGGCTACCGGTCATGGTTCACGTGCCCTCTTCCACTGCACCTCGGGCCGACCAGAACTTTCTACAACAGTGGTTCTCAAAGTGTGGTCCCCAGGCCCAGCAGCATTAGACACCGCGGAACGTGGTAGAAAGATGGATCCTCAGGTCCCGCCCCAGACCGATGGAATCAGAAACTCCTGGGTGGTGCTCAGTGATACGGCTTATAAGAATCCGTCCCCTTCTGCCCGCCAGCAAAGCTTGAGAAAACCCTGGACGCTCCGCCTCAGGGCAGCTGTGCAAGCTTTGCAGTCTATTAGCCCCAGGCTGTGACTCAGTGGCTCCCGTGAGCGGGTCCTGCCCTGGAGGGTGGGGTCTGGCTCCCAGAGGCCAGGCCAGACCACAGGCCAGACCACGCTCAGTCACCATGGCAACTTCTGCTTGACCGTTGCCCCTTCCCTCCCTCCGTTTGGACAGGGGGCCCCTTGTGGGGCACAGAATCCGGTCCAGTTCAACCCCACAGGCTCCGTACCTGGAAGCGAGTCTGGCACAGGTGCCTGTTTATTAAGGGACTCGCGGGGGTGTGGCTGTTCCCAGCATCCTTCCCCGCGCCTGTCCCAGACTATGTGAGTCTCCCCCTCACATAGTTCATGCTGGGATCCCACCAGTGACTGCTCCAGAATTTCATAGTGCACGCTGTCTGGTCTCAAACATTCCTTTACCCCTTTGGCTTCAAGCCTTTGTTTCTTAAGGAGAGAGGAGAATCTACAGAAGTTTCTCTGGGAGGGGCACCTGGGCAGCTCACTGGTTAAGTATCCGACTCTCGATTTTTGGCTCAGGTCATGACCCGATGATCTCAGGGTTGTGAGATCGAGCCCCACACTAGGCTGCACACCCAGCTTAAGCTCTCTTGTCCCTCTTCCTTGGCTCCTCCCTCCCCACTCCCTTTCTGTAGGAAAAGGTTTCTCTGGGAAAGGTAGGGATAGTTTATATCCCCAGGTGGCCCTATCAGATGATTTCTGAGGTCTGGCTGTCACAGGAGGCACACAGGGCTCCAGGGGCCCAGAAGATTACAGAGCGTCAGAAAAGCAAAGGGTCCGGAAGATCTCAGCAGACTTTGGGGCTCGCCCACCTCCACATGCTATAGCCAAAGCATGTGAAAACTCGCATCAAGATAAAGCGATCGCTTAGTCTTAATCAGACCCTCATTGATCTGATTTTAGAAAGATCTTAACGCCCCTTGGGTGCTAGAGTCAACATCCAGAGGAAAATATGAATTTCCCTTGCCCGGGTGCTGAGTAGAAAAGGCTATAAACTGGGGTGCCTGGGTGGCTCAGTTGTTAAACGTCTGCCTTCAGCTCAGGTCATGATCCCAGGGTCCTGGGATTGAGTCCCACATCAGGCTCCCTGCTCAGTGGGAAGCCTCCTTCTCCCTTTCCCAGCCCCCCCTGCTTTCTCTCTTTCTCTGTCAAATAAATAAACAAAATCTTCAAAAAAAAAAAATGGCTATAAACAGACATCGGTTGTCTCTGGGTCCAAAGAGCGAGTTAGGGTAAGGGAGACACTCTATTCTCCATCTGTAAAGTGGCTCTCCCGGGCCTTCTCCAGCCCTAGAACCCCGTGGTTCCCCCCCAGAGCTCCCTCTTTTGGTTGGTTCTCTGGTTCTCTGGGCAGAGTGACAGCAAGCCTGTGTGGGAGGCAGGATTCCCATGCGGGGGGGGGGGGGACATACCCCTTTGGGGGGTACAATCCTCGATCCTCGATCCTCGCACAGGCCCTCCACAAAGGCCCCTGGGAAGAACCACCCTCCACCGCAGCCCGCCGAGGGAGAGAAGCCTCTCCCTGCACTTGGCCAGGCCTCGGCCCCTCAAAGCGCTTAATGGATTAATTAGTTCCTCGTCAAACTGTTGTGGGGATTAATTAGTTAGTTAATCCTCAGGGCTCCCAGCCAATCTTCCATCTCTATTTATTTTTTATTTACCTAGCCTAGCGGTGGCCTTTCTTGCTGATCATCCTCTGGGCAGTTTTGCAGGGAGGGAAGGAAAGGCAGAACATCAGCCTGGCAATTCTCAGCTCCTGTCGGTGCAGGACGTCTCCCCTCTCTTACGCATCCCGGAATAAAATAAATACTGATTTGAAAAGGCATTCCTGGGAATTCTGGCACTGCCTCCCCTCCCCTCTGGTGGGGAATAAGATTTCTGTGGAGTCACCGGAGTCCAAACTGGAAGGAGTAGCCTGGCGGGACAGGCCGCTGGAAGGTCGGGGGCCAGGCGGCTGGTGCTCAGAGAGCTGGGCTGCTTCGGAAGACCGGGGTCCCCTGGCTCGCCTTTGCGGGGCCCTGCGGCTTGCTGCCTCTGGGGAAGCTTTGCAAAGGGCCCCTCCTTCAGGGAGGAGTTTCAGGTGTATTTTCTCCTCGTTCCCCTTGCCTGGGGAACGGGAGAGCATTGGGTTCCATTTTGCCTTACAATTCACTGAGGGGCTCTTGATCGGGACTTTTACCAAACTGTGTCTCAAAGTAGGGCTCCCAGGCCAGCAGCATGAGCTGCTGGGACCTTGTTGCAAAGGCACGTCCTCACCCCGAACTGCTGACTCAGAAGCTGGAAGGGCGGGCCCAGCAATCTCGACTTCTCGAAACCTCCTGGTGATTCTGGTGCATTTAAGAGGCCCTGCTCCCTTTTTCTTGAAGACAGGACCGTAACTTACTTCTCTGCAAGGTTCCGAACCCAGCAGAGCGCCGGGCTTGCAGACACAGACGGTAAACGTTTACTGAACGATTCCATGAGCCTCTCTTCTGAGACTGCAAAGGCCTTTATGATCCTTAAATGGGCAGGTCCGCTTTGCTGTAAAGAGCTCTATGTCACAGCTACTGACTTACTGGCCACTGCCGCTGGGCCAGTGCCCTGGGAGGTCAGTGTTGGCTTGAGAATCAGATTGCCTGAGTGGAAAAGTTACCGCCACCACTTACATGCTGTGTGACCTTGGGCACCTTACATAACCTCTCTGAGCTTTATTTCCTATGAATTGGGTATCTACTATTGGCCTTAGAGTTGTAGAGGATTAATTAAATGACACCTGCATTATTTGGAGCGCATGAAGCAGTCACCCCCAGGGGCTGCTCTGGAGTAGAATAACCCTCAGCGCTGGGCTAGGGATTTGTGGCAGACAACCGTGACTCCTCCACATGGCAGTCAGCCGGACCAGAGGCCTTGCTCTCTGGCCTAGAAATGCACCTCTTCGCCCCCTGCTTCTTTCACTCCACAGTCAAGTTCCTGGCAGGCTGGGCAGTTCATTTCCTTTTCGGCACTAGGTCCTCAATTCTGGGAGACATCTACCGGCACTCCCTTAGCCTTTGTCATCCCATGTGCATGTTTGTGGGACACAGAGGATGGCCCAGACTCACGACCAGCCCTCCTTCTCCCCCCACCGCTGGGTCTGTCCCTCCCTGGGAACTTTATGTATGCAGAGCCCCTGTCCACCCCTGGAGGCTTAGCAGGACAAGACCAGCAGCTCACTGAACTCTTCTGGCCCTGAAGAGGCCTGAAGCAGTCTCCAAGTACATTGAGGCAGGGAATTTGGAGCTCTGGGAAGCTGGAGTTGTCTAAAATAGGGATGTGGGGGGCACCTGGGTGGCTCAGTGGGTTAAGCCTCTGCCTTTGGCCCAGGTCATGATCTCAGGTCCTGGAATCGAGCCCCGCATTGGGCTCTCTGCTCAGCAAGAAGCCTGCTTCCCCCCACCATCTCTGCCTGCCTCTCTGCCTACTTGTGATCTCTCTCTATCAAATAAATAAAATCTTAAAAAAAATTAAAAATAAAAATAAAATAGGGATGTGGGCTCTGGGCGGGCCTGTCCCTGTGGCCCTGTAGACTTTGCAACCCCATGTGAAGGAATGTGGCCCAAGGCACACATCTAAAGCGTGGGGCCCAAGGCAGGTAGCTCCAACTGTCCCATCTAGAGGCAGTGTTCAGCATCGTCATTGGTTTGGGGCCGAGTCCTACAGTCCCCCTCCTAGAAGGACAACGCTACTGACCTCTATCAGCAGCACCATTGCTTCCAGCGATGACCCTATAGCCCTGGGACCCATTTCTCTGGGCTGTGGGTTCCTTACGACTGAGGGTAGGACAACCAGAAGGCGCCAGTGAGCTAGTAATTAAGAGGACTAAATGAAACCCTAAATGATTTTGGGACCAAATCTGGGCCCCAGCCTCCTTAGCACTGGGGCCTAATGTGGGCTGGCCCCAGGTCCAGAACAGGCCAAGGGTGAGGGTCCTGTTTGTAAAAAGGGGTCTGGGCTTCTAACAGCCTCCTGCAGCGGACTGGGACCGCTCCCCCGCAGGGGTGGCATGCGGCCAAAGACCCGGGTTCGAGCCCCAGCTTTGTCACTCGCCCTCTGCGTGACCTTTGGCAAGTCACCTTACACTCCCCATGCCCATGGATTCTCAGAGGGTTCCCCAGCAGATGGAGGGAGCTGGGATGTGAGATGGTCTTGTAAGCTTTTAAGCCCTGGACAAGCAGGACTGTGGTTACTCACATTTTTGAGAAGAAAGGGCAGCTCGCCGTCCCCATCCCTGTGGAAAGGATCCCCGCGATTAAGAAGGCACAGATAGGGACACAGAGGGTGGAAGAGCATTGGCTCCTTGGGAGAAAGATCCAGAGCAGAGCAAGCCACGAAGAATAGAAGCAGCCTTGTCCCCTTGACCTCCCCAGCCTCCCTGCCCACAGGACCTTGTCTGCAGTCCACGCAGCGAACGTCTCGCGCATACTTTCTGCTGCCCACCGATGAGTCAGACGGGGGAGGCCAGGGAGGTCTGGACACCGTCCACACGTCAAGGAAGGCAGTACTGCCTCCGCACCCCCCACCCCCCGATTCGAGTATAGTTACAGATTGGGGAGCACGGTGTGAAAGAAGGGAGGTGATCGGGAGGGAAGGAGAGAGGCGAGTCCGCACACAGTTAGGGGCCCGACACGCTGTCCTTTATTCCTGTCTTGGAGGTCTTCTCATTTCTAGAAATCGTATCCATTTGGGATATTGTTTAATGCAGTTAAGAGCTAATTATTTTTATGCCGGCTGACCAGAATCAGTTTTAATCTCTTGGTTTTTAACCAGATTTATAATCTTCCTGCCAGCGCTCAAGGCCCCATTATTTAAATCGCCCGGCGCCCTGCTCCGGCCATTCCCTGTGACTGATTTCTGACCTTTCACTGAGGGGGAAGCACGACCCAGGATTCCCACGGTCTGAGCCCTAGATTTTGACAAACCGGCTCCTGTACCCACCTTGAGCCAAGTTGAAAAACAGTCCTATCTCAGATGGCTGTTTTGTCAAAAAGCTGAGCATTCACCACCGGTTAAGGTCCTACCTAGACAACCAAACTGGGCACGTTGCAAATACCGGCATATCGGCTTCTAGAAAGATTCTATTTGGGTTTTGGTTTGTTTATTTGATGTTGGGCTATGTGATACCAAACAGCTAGATTGACGGATTTATTCGACTTGGACGCGCAGATCTAACACCAGCTGTTTCTGTGTTTGTGAGGACCACTGGTCTTCACAACCACTTATGCAAGGGGGGGCTGCACTGGCTGCCAGGGAGGGTGACAGCCACCCCTGGCTCCTGTCCTGCAGGAACCTAGGAGACGTGGAAGGGGGAGGGGGAGAGATAAAAGAACACAGCCAGTCAGCAAACCCCTCCGCGGCAAATCGAAGTGGGCAGAGCCTGCTTTGCCAGAGGTAAAGGGGTCTTCAGGCCAGAGCAGGAGCGAGGCTCTGGGGCAGGGTCCTGGGCAATACGATTTTTTAAAAGTTTTCCAGGTGATTCTAATGTCGAGCAGGACAAGGACCCTTGTCTGGGGCTTGGTGCCTGCATTGTCCCCTACACCATGCTGTCCTCTCCCCCATCAGCTATGGGACAGAGGGTGTGGGTCTGACTTCTTCAGCTGAGAGCGTGCACACCGATAAGACTAGGGAGGAATGGGGTCTCTAGATACCGATTGTGTACATCTCCCACTTCTTTCCTTTGCAAAGGCTCTCGAGAAGCCCGTGGGGGTCACTATCCAAGCCTCTCTTTTTACAGAGGAAGAAGTTGAGGTCCCAAGACTGGCATAAGTATCACTCAGCTTGTTTGGGGTGCGCAGCCAGCCCCGCCGCGGGGGCTAGCAGGAAAACATGGCCAGTGGGGTCAGATGGGCCTGGGGTCTCATCCTGCTTTGCCATGGGCAAGCCGTGACCTTGGGAAGCCGCTCTTCCTCGCCCCCTCCCAGCCCGTGTTCGTATCTGGGAAGAGGAAATAAGACCGACCTACCTCACGCGCAGCGGGGTGGTCGGGGTGGTCGAGAGGATTCAGTGAGATTGCCCACGTGGCTAAGGACCACCACACCAGTTCCCAGGGCGCTCTCGCCCCTTCCCCAAGTCCCCTCAGGACATTCAGTCCACGGCTCTTTCAGGGACAGGGGAGTAGAAGGAGCAAACTGAAGGGGGACAGGATGGGGAAGTGAGGGGGAAGGGAAGACCCCCGACGCCCCCCCCCCCCCTTCCATGGCCTCCAGCTCTGCCACCAGAAACAGCTGTTCCCAGGGCGGGAGGATTCAGTGTCTGGGACCCTGCTGGGCAGCCCCAGAGCTCCGAATCTGAAGGAGGAGGCGAAGAAACGGCCACAGAGTCGTATCTTTCTTTAAGAGGCAACTTATCAATCCTGTTCTAAGGGAGTTTTCAATGTGATACCTTCAACGTCGACCCCAGTGGTAGATTTTCTTCTACCTTCGTCTTGATTCAGCACGAACGATGCCCTTAATACAGCAGACAAACACCAGGTGTAACTAAATCATAGCGCGGCAGGGGGCACAACATTATTTTTCAATGACTAACCTAGATTGACAATTCCGTTAATAGGATTAGGGTTCATTGTGGAACTGTTTTCTCTTATTAATTTGGCTTGACTTACATATACATTTTGAGTTGGCTTGGGAGAAAGGCACATTTGTTTTTAGAGAAACTTGAGGCTTGACTTAAAACACATTACTTCTTCTATTTGAAGAAATACGACATTTTAGCTATAATATAAAGTCACCTTTGGACCTTGTGTACACAGTTATGATGTCTAATCCAGACTTGTTCTCTTCACGAAAAGTTATTTTAATATAACTCTTACAGCAGATAAATTCTTTCTGCTGTTTTTGGTACTTTGCTCTTTGGGTGTATTTTTTTCCCCCTTTTTCCCAGTCACATCCAACATTCAGCAACCATTTCTCGTGTGTGTGTGTGAGTGTGTGTGTGTGTGTGTGTGTGTATGGGCACACACACATGCACACTTTCTACTTGTTGGGCCCTGGGCAAGTCACTGAAGACAAAGACGAACAACTCAGCCCCTTTGTTAAAGAGTGCTGAGTCCAGCAGTCGAGAATATTCACGGGGGTGAGTGAGATGACATGAGACATGCACCCAGGATTATGGGAGCATGAGGGGTGGTGGGGAGGAGAGGGTCACAGAAGGTTCTGTAAGAAGTGGCACTGGGGGGTGCCTGGGTGACTCAGTGGGTTAAGCCTCTACTTTGGGTTCAGGTCATGATCTCAGGGTCCTGGGATCAAGCCCCTCATCAGGCTCTCTGCTCAGTGGGGAGCCTGCTTCCTCCTCTCCCTCTGCCTGCCTCTCTGCCTACTTGTGATCTCTGTCTGTCAAATAAATAAATAAGATCTTAAAAAAAAAAAAAAAAGAAGAAGAAGAAGAAGTGGCACTGGCCGGGAAGTCTTCTGGGAAGAGAAGAGCCTTGGAGGGCAGAGTGTAGGGAACAAAGCAGGAGGACATTTCAGTCCAAGCAGGAAGTTAGCAAGAGCAGAGACTGGAAAGATCAGAGCCCCATCACCGCCTCCAGGCCAAGGGATTGGGACTTGATTCTCAGAAATTATGATAAGCCTTTTTTTTTTTTTTTTTTTTGAAACAGGGGAGAAACAGGATCAGACTTGCATTTTGGAAACCTCGCACTGCCACTTTGAGAGGAGCAAGACTCCACGTGGAAAAGCCGCTGATGAGCTGCTGTGGGGAGACAGACCTCAGGAGCCCTTGGGGATGCAGAGTGGGGGATGAATTGAGAATTATGTAGGAGGTGACGTGAGAGTCACCTGATTTATTGGATGTGAGGCTGGAGGAGGAGGGGAGAGTCAAGGGTGACTTCCGGTCACCGGCCTTGGGTGTGGGGAGGGTGGGCTGGGGTGGGGGTGGGCACCCCTGGCAATGGGGCCTACAGGAGGAGCAGGTTTGGGGGAAAACGAGCCAATCTGTTCTGGAGAAGAGCTAGGAGGTGCTGAAGCGGAGGCAGACGCAGCAGGAACCGTGGGGAGAAGGGGGGCTGCAGGTGGAGGTCCGAGAGTCACCCACATGTGGATAGCCGCTGAGAGCGACTGCAACATGTCCCCCCACTTCCCCTTGGGGGAGAGTGTGCAGGTTTAGTGGGAGAGTGTACACCTGCAATGTTCCAAAATCTGGGGGTAGCACACAGGGGAGGGTAGGCCATGAAGAAGACACTCAGGGTGAATGAGACCTGGAAACCGAGGACAGAGAGAGAGGGCTGCGGGAGGAGGTGACAGTCACGGTCATGGTGTTTAGCAGGACTACCCGGACTTCACTTCGGGAAGGTACCTGGAAAGGCCTGTCTTCTCCCAAAGTGCGATCTGCTTGTTTTCGTGGGAGAGAGATTTGACCTTTATAAAGGAGAGACGGCGGAGAGGGAACAGGGGAGACACAGGACAGGGGCAGATCAGCGGAGTGAGACCCCAGCCTAACACGAGCATCCAGGATTCCTTCAGTTGCCAGAAATCGACCGACTACCTGCGACCCCAAAGCGGGAGGAAAGCCACGCTGCGTGGACATGCGCACAGTTTCCTAGATCCTGTGGATGATGGTATTCGATCGCCACCCTTCGTGGACGCCTTACGTGATTACTGCTATTAAAAGGGGTCATCCAAAGACACGGGTACAATAAATTGTGTTGTCACGGACAGGGAAGGATGAGCTGGGAGAGGAGGCTTTTACTGTTCCCTAGGGGGCTGGGCCCAAATTGTTCCTTTCCCGAGTCCAAATTTCCTTCCCCCGGTCAGCAATCAGTGAAATGCTTTCACGGGGGACACCAGCCAAATAATTTCTTTAGAAAATACGGTTCTAATTCCAAAATGTGACATAGCTATCCTCATTAGACCTGACAGCTCCCGGGAAGACATTTTCCTCAAGTCTGCTCTCCGTTGGGCCTCGGTAAGGGGAAGGGCCCAGAACCGCCTCCTGCTGGTTGTGTGGCTGCTGGCCGGTGACCCCAGGGAATTGTGAATGAGGCACCCGGGGGGTCATCCCTCGTTAGCGGGAGGACACGGTGAATGTGTCCAACTCCCCGTGGACTGCTAATACCATTAATACGGCTGCTTACCCAATAGGCACTTGATAAGACAACAGAGGGCTTAGCGGTCTGCAGACCTTGAGGGGAGGGAACGGTGGTTATGAGGAGCCCAGGAAGGGCTTTGCTTTCTGCCCAGCACTGTTTTCTTGTTAGACGGTTGTGTTTGCTCTCGAGTCTACCAGCCTGGATGGAGATACAGTTGAGAGGGGGTGTAGGGACAGTGGAACCCAGAAAGTCCTAGGTGAAGAATCAGGAGGCTGGAGGCCCCATTGGCCTCAGTGAGTTTTGTGACCTTGGCCAGGTCCCTTGATTTCTGTGAGTTTTAGGATTATGCATTGGTGTACTTTTTTATATATAAAAAAAATTAAGTTTAATAAAAGTTGAAAGACCATTCAGACCCAGGGAGCCAAAGTACTGGGACAGCCCCGGAACCCACACCTGCCGCAGGAGGAGAGCTTGGACAGGCTTGGACAGGCAGGGGGAGGGGCCGTGGGCGTGCTCCTCGGATGGCCCCGCCCACCCCAGGTTCTGGCTGCTTGTTAACGACTATACTATACGGTTTGCTCCTACTGATGTCTTCTGATGATCTTTTTTTAATAGTCGCCATGCCTTACATTATCCCCAGGAGTTATCTTTTTTTTTTTTTTTTTTTTAGGACTTATTTATCTTATATCTGGAAGTTTGTTCCCTTTGACCCCTTTCACCCATTTCATCTTCCCCACCCCCCACCCACCTCTGGCAACCACCAGGCTCTTCGCGTCTGACTTCTTAAGATTCCACATACAAGTCAAATCATACACTATTGTCTTTCTCTGTCTGACCTATTTCACTTAGGATGATACCCTCAAGGTCTATCTATGTTGTTGCAAATGGCAGAATTTCCTCTTTTTATGGCATACAGACATATTTAAGGAATAACACACACACACGCTCACACATGCACACAGACACAGACACACACACACACACCATCCCCCCAGGATTGCCATGTTCAAAGGCAGTAATCAAATAAGTAATCAAATAAGCGAAGTCAAGACGCTGAGCCCCACGAAGAGGATATATGTCATAATTTGGGGATCTGTGGCCACATCTCTGGCTTTGCAGTTCCTGGCTGGCCTGGGCCTCTGTCAGCAGCCTCTGAACCCACCCCGCGCCACGGGTGTAGCACTGGCCCCAAACCCTTCATTCCCTTCCCGGGTTCACTGGACATGTGGCCATGGCCTTGAGGCTTTTCCAGTCACAGCGAGGCCTCTAGGCCCGGCCTGACCCTCCAGGGCCTCCTTGCTCCTGAGGGGAGCATGGAGGAAATGAAGACCTACAGGCTCAAGTCCTATTGTGGTTTTCAGAAGGCCTTCTAGGGATTCGGCTGTGAGGAGTCCGTCTGCCTCATCAGAGAAACCCCTAAGAATTACATACACGTCTGTGTAGCCAGCAGCTCGGCCCCTCCGGGTAAGCTGGCTTCGTAGGAGAATCGAAGCATGGCTTTCAAAGCCCAGGGAATGACTGGCCCCATAGTGGCCATTTCCCCAAAGTCATCCCCGCTCGGGTCCTGCCCAATATTCCAGTGCTTTATCTTCTCCTCAGTTCCTGGGGGTTCAAAATCCCCCTCCATCCAGCGAGCTGGGGAGACAACTCAGCTCACCCGGGTTGGTTTTCTAGCTCTCCATCTTGGCACAGCGTGGAAGGGTCCTGCTGCTCTGACGCTCCGCTCCCAGCCGGTCCCCACCCGGTCCGCCCCTCTTGGGCGGGCCACCTCCTGTTCTGTGACAGCTGCTCCTAGGAGGGCCCACCAGGCCCTTCCCGCTCGCCAGCACGGACACTGCTTTCCAATACAATGCACAATCTGGTCCCTAGTAGCCAACGAATAGACTTCAAAAAAAAAAAAAAAAAAAAAGTCTGGACATTTATTTCTGTTCCCACCATCACGGTCCCTGCTGCAACCCCCAGTCCCCACGGCGCTGAGAGCAGCGGCGCCCCCACTACTTCCCTGAGGCTGCGGTGCGCGCTGCGTCTAGGGACAGCAGGCGGCGCGAGGGAGCAGAGCCTATCCCCGGCCCGCACCGCCGCCCCCCTCCCCCGTCCCTCCTCCCCACTCCCCGGCCTGGCGACTGCGCTCAGAAGCCAGGACAAAAGTAGGGGCAGTTCTTGGCCTGGGAAATGGGCCTGTCCCCCAGCGCTCCCTTCTAGGCCTGAGCCTTCGGGAGGCCGACGGGGTGCCCAAGCGGGGAACTGGACTTCACCGGCAAGGAGCTGCGGTGAGGCTGGGCCAGAGCCACATCTGGCGACAGGAGGACAAGAGCAATGGGAGCCCGTTGGTTTTTTAGGATACACTTTCTATTAATAACCGTTTCGTGGATTGTGTAATTGAGTTAGAATCTCTCCAGTTCCTCCATGCTGTAGGCAGAGTGGGTAATGGTACTGTTAGTATTTTTGCTGTTCCCACCACAGGCCAATCCTGGAAGCATTGTGTAGAATCGATCCATTTTTACCAAATGCAGCCATAATATAAAAGAACGCCAGGGAGGCCTCTGCCTGAAAGCCAACTGCACTGAGGGGTCAAGGGCAGAATGCTTTCAAGTGATATTCTCATCTATTTCGCTTGTGTTTGGAAGGTCGCAGCGGCTCCCAGGGCTAGGAGTCACACTACCCCGGAGCGGGAGAAGCCGCGTGCACCTGCTGGGTTCCCGGGTGGGATTCCGCACATCACTGAAATCCCCAGCTTTGCGGGTTGTCCCCAAAGTCTACCTGCAGGTTGAAGCCGCAAAAAGCTCAAAGCTGCTCTCAGGCTTTGGGACACCTTGAACGCTGAGTAGAAATTGCGGAAGACCTCAGGGTCGGAAGGAGCAGCATTCAAACCCTTTTGTGAGGCAGTCAACGTGCTTTCACGATTGAGGAGCTTACATTCCCAGCCCGGTTCTATCAGTCAGTGGCTGTGAATGTTTGCAAAGGTCCCCAACCCTTCTGGCTGCAGTGCCCTCCTGTCTAAAAAGAGGCAGTGGAGTTCAGTTCTTAGATGAACTCAAAGTTCTTTTTCAGGGTCCAAGGAAAACTCAGGTGAGGTCTCACATGCCTTAGACAGGGGAAAGGGGCTGATGAGCACTGGGACATCACAATGGGGCTCCACTGTTGACAATCTGATGACTTTTTCACACTCCCCCCACTGCACCTCCCACTGGCTTTAGGGAGCCTTAACCTGTGCTGACATAGTCCCTGTCCCGACATTCTGAATGTGCACATTTCCTGGTGATAATTCTTTCCTCTTCTTATAGTTTCTGTTGGAAACGCTCTAGTCTTAAAGGGTAGCTTGACTCAAAGATTTGGGGGTTCTTTTTTCTCTGAAGACCATCGAAGCCCCATTGCTGAGCCTTGAGGGGTTCACTGCTGAGGCTCTGGAAAGGAGCAAGACAGTGGGACCCTTATTAGGGAGAAAACCATCAAAACTTCAGTTGACACAGATTGATGTGTTTACCCAAGGTCTTTGAGACCCCTGGCTGTTATTATGAGGAAAGATTTCTGGGCACAGAGAGAAGAACCATGGGAAAAATAAGAAGGGGTTATCTATTGAGTTTCTCCCATTGGTCGGGCACTGTACTAGGCTCTTTTCTTTTCTTTTTAAGATTTTATCTATTTATTTGACAGAGATCACAAGTGGGCAGAGAGACAGGTGGCGGGGGTGGGGGGGTAGCAGGCTCCCTGCTGAGCAGAGAACCCAACTCGGGACTCGATCCCAGGACCCTGGGATCATGACCTGAGCCAAAGGCAGAGGCTTTAACCCACTGAGCCACTCAGGCATCCCTGTATTAGATTCTTTACATCAGTTAAAGGTAACTAAGTTCTGTTACCTCAGACAAAGACACACGTGTCTTGGTGACGCAGGTGTCACTGTCTCCGTTTTACAGATGAGGAAACCGAGGCTCAGATATATTGAAGAGCCAGCTGAAGTAGCCCTGGAATTGAAACCCGTTTTCCTAAAGACAGCTGGACCCATCCCAGGCAGCTTCGGGGAATCCACCAGACCATGGGAGTGGAGGGGACCGTGTTGCAAGTGCCCAATGGGAAAAAGCATTAAACCAGAATAAGGGAGGCAAAAAGCAAAGCCCTTCTTTTCAAAATTCCTGGGTCGCAATGAAAATGTTTAACCTTCTCTGTGAGTTTTCCCCTCCTCTCTGAAAGCAGAACCCGCTTCCTGGGGCATCTTAGCGGGGAGTCTCTCCCACAAGTTGAGGTTCTTGAACTCTTCGGTGACTTCAGCATTGACCTTGC
The DNA here is from genome assembly GCF_022355385.1 of Mustela nigripes. Lineage (NCBI taxonomy): Eukaryota > Metazoa > Chordata > Mammalia > Carnivora > Mustelidae > Mustela > Mustela nigripes. Next base: position 75,420,191 of record NC_081564.1, read on the forward strand.
AGGGGACAGTGGGGCTGTCTCCCTTTGTTTAGGGCTGGTAGCTTCTGAAGTCCAGAAGCGGACCCACAGGAGCAGAGCTTCTGAGCCCGCTGTCACAGGTCAATACCTCCTTTTCCCATCGGTAAACCAGCTGCCCGGCCAGAGCCCACAGGTGCTCGTTCTGTCTGCCAGCACCAAGATGGACCGAGGGATGACGTCAGGGGATGGCCATCACCACAACAGCGTCCCCACATTGAAGGAGCGGGTTGCTTCTTTGAAATACAGGCAGAGTATGGGGGGAGTTAAGACCTTGGACTCTGCCCTTCCTGGCCTTTGGCAGGAGGGAGTTACTTTCTTCTGCTTCCTCTACCACCAAGTGGAAGTTACCACATGATACCCCTCGGGAAGGATTCAATGAACTGCTACAACAGAAGCCCTCCGAACAGTGCCTGGGGTGTCCCACTAAAGGCCAGCTCTGATGACTTCCTCCTTGTGTAGTTACCCATGGAGGTTTTAGTGGCTTGACAGAAACTTACAATAAACTGTCACTTAGAGGTATTAGCTCCATTTTGTTGAGAGAAAATGGAAGTTTACAGAGGTTAAATGACTGGAATCTAGTTTTTATGAACTAGTTCAAGGGCCTTTTCACTACACCAAATGCCTCGATTAGGATTAAGACACTTGTGTGTACGTGTGCGCATGTGTGTATGTGTGTGCATGTGGGGTGTGTGTGTATTCATGAGTGGGACCCTTTGCTGATCATCAAACATTCCCCATTTTCTATTATTTAAGAAATTAAATAGGATGTTTACTGTGTTAAGAGCGTCTCACCTTCGGGAGTCTGTACTTTTCTCGGAGATGAACTCTGAGGCACGCCCTCTCTGCTTTTTTTTGTGTAAATGCAGCATCTCTTTCCATCCTAAAAGGAAAAGAATAGAAACAAGGTTCAAAGGACATAGAGGGCTGAGGACAGTCCCAACCCTGCACAGAGAAGCCAGACGCTGGGATAAACCTTCCTGTGTCCCAAACACCTGCCTCTCTTTCTGTCATTCTCCAGTCGTAACTCAAGGCAGACCCTTGAATACCAGAGACAGCTTGGTTCTGGGAATCTCCTTAAGATGCAGCCCAGGGGAGGGCACAGTGGTTTTTCCTAATATCTCGATGACCTTGCAGGGTTGCTCTAAATAGAACTTGCGACCACAAACACCAGAATCACCTGGGCTCCGGGTAAGAACGAAGCTTCCTGGGTGTGACCTTGGACTGACTCATCAGAACCCCTGGGGGTGCGTGAACGGAAGCTCTGATTTGAAGCCGCCTCCTGAGTGATTCTTAGTCAAGTGAAAATGCGGTCACAGTATCCAGGGCTGGGGGGTCTTTAGAGGCGCATGGTATTTAGGGATGTAGAGACAGCTGTTTCCCTTCATTGTCACCCCCTCTGGGCCCCAACTTGGGTACAGTGTTCCGTTCCCTGTTGGGAAGGAGGCATCCCCAAACAAGGTAGGGTCGATTCCCATAATGCTCTGGGATGATCTAATTGGCCTCAGGATTAGTCTGGGTTGAAACGGACTCCCTTGGCCACGCTGACTGAGGCAGGAGCAGACGATCTTTGGGGATGTCTGCGAAGCTCACAGGGACTGCCTCCCTCCCAGCTGTCCACCAAGGTGCATTGCGAGGAGCTACGTTTATACACAGGGTCCTGCCCTCTAGTTCTATTGGACTGGCCCCAGCTGGGTAAGTGAAATCTTTCCTCTGGGAGGTTGGGACGGGGACCGAGAAAGACAGACATTTGCTGGAACAGGTGGACTTGGAGGCCGTGGGCTGCCATGTTCCCTGGGCCACAGGGTCTAGGGTGGCACGGCAAGGTGAGGTGATGGCTGACAGGCAGGAAAAAAAGCAGCCATACTGGGGACAGAAGCGGTGGCAAGAGCCAAGAAGGAGCTCACGGCTGGCTTCCCACATGATTCCGGTTCCTAGGTTAGGCCCCTGTGAGTCCTTGTGGGGTTTCTTTTTTTTATTTTTTAATACTTATTATTTATATTGAGAGAGAGTGAGAGCTGATGTGGAGGGGAGGGGCAGAGGGAGAGTGAGAGAGAATCTCAAGCAAGCTCTGTGCTGAGCACGGAGCCTGACACAGGGCTCGATCTCATGATCCTGAAATCAGGACCTGAGCTGAAATCAAGAGCCGGACCCTTAAAGGACTGAGCCACCCCCAGGTGTCCGGCCTGGTGGGGTTTCTGCTGAGGGGTTTCATGAAGCATCATTGCATGAAGCATTATTTGCATTAAAATAAATTCCATTTTCGTTTTCAGGGGGTTGATTGGTTTCTATTTCTTCACTTCACGTTTTGAAATCCTCTTCCCCAGCACACAGAAGGCTGCCTGCAGGAGGGGCGGATCCGAAGAGATCAGATCAAACTACTGCCCATGAGGGCCCTGACACAGGCCCTCCCCGAGCACACTGCCCCCCACCCCCTGCAACCAAAGGTCAGGCCCAGAACGGGCATAAGACGATGCCGGTCCATCTTCCGGCTTTGGAGAGAGAAACAGAATAAGCGACTTGCCTAAGACATCAGTGACCCAGGGCTGGGGTAGAAGCACATCTACCCTTCCCAATAATTTACTGTGAACATTTCTTAACGTGCAGAAAAGTTGGAAGAAATTTACAGTGAAACCCACATACTCACCATCTAGATTCTACAATCAGCATCTTACTATCCGTGTGTTATCACACACCTCTCTCTGCATTCATTTACCATCTGATCTTCTGAAGCATTTCAAAGTGGTAGACACCCGTCCTCCCTCCCCCAAACACTTCAACACAAATGCCATTTGCTATAGTGACACACTTGTTTGCAGTTTTTTTTTTTTTTTCTTTTTAAGTAAAATCCTGGGTACAATTCAGTGCACAGAGCTTCCAGGTACTGGGCTGGGTAACTTTGCATGGTGATTTGACTGGGCTGAGGGGTGCCCAGATTTAAATATGATTTCCGGGTGTATCTCGGAGGGTGTTTCCAAATGGGATTAGCACTTGAATCAAAGGACTGAACAAAACAGATTTCCCTTCCCTGTGTGGGTGGACAGCACCCAATCCGTCAAGGGCTTGACTGAAAAGAAAAGGCCAAGAGGAAGGGGGAATTCTCTCTGCCTTTGCCCGTCGGCTAGAGCCAAGATCTCAGTCTTCTCCTGCCCTCAACTAGAACTTACACCATCAGCCTTCCAGCCGAGAAAGACCCAGCAATAATTTTCCTGGGCCTCCAGCTTGCAGACAGCAGATGGTGGGACTTCTCAGTCTCCATCATCACGTGAGCCAATCCTTACACTCAATCTCCCGCGCACATATTACACATTCACGTATGCGTAAGTCTGTTTCTCCTACTGGTTCTGTTTCTGTGTATAACCCGAACCCCTATTAAGATATGAAAAAGATTACCATCACCTGAGAAATTTCTCTCATTTCCGTGCCCAGTTAACACCTGTTTCCCAGTCACTGTCCTTTATCCACCATAGATTGGTTGTGCCTGTTCTAGAACTTTCTATAAATGGAACCATATACTATACATTCGTTTGTATAAGGCTTCTTTTACTCAGTATGACGAACCTCTGAGATTTATCCAGGTGGTGTTACTCACCCATGGTTTGTTCCTTTTTCCTACTGAGTGCCTTGTTCTGTATGAAGAGGTCATGCTTGTTTACTCCATTCTGCGATGGACTCGGACTATTTCCCATTCAGGGCCACTCCTGATGCAGTTGCTATGAACACTTCTGTCCATGTCTTTTTGTGGACCTACATGTTCATTTCTCTGAGGTAAATAATCTAGGCATGCACCAGAGTGACAGGGTAACTTGGTCGAGTGAGTTGAGTTTTGTAAGAAAATGCCTGAGTTTTGCCCAAGTGGGTGTACCATCTCACGTCTCGTGAAATGGAATAGAAGTTCTATGTTGTTCCACATTCTGGCCCACATTTGGTACGGTGTCTTTTTAATTTTAGCCATTCTGGAGTATGTAGTGGTAACTTAGTAGGATTTCAGTTTTCCTTTCCATGATGACTAATGAGAGCGGATGGGTTCTTTTCATGTACTGATTGGCCATTTGTGTAGCTTTAGAAAGTATTTGCTCAACTCTTTTTGCCCATTTGTTTATTTATTTTTGCTTTTATTATTGAGTTGTAGAAATTCTTTATATATTCTAGATTCCAGTTGTGTGTCAGGCATGTTTTGCAAAGATTTTCTCTCAGTCTGGGACTTGCCTATAAACATTCTCTTAATGGTGCCTTTGATGTACAAGAATTTTCAACGTTGATAAAGTCTACATTATTTAAAAATTTTATGGTTATTGCTTTCAGAGTCATGTTTAAGAACTCTTTGGCTTGGGGCGCCTGGGTGACTCAGTGGGTTCAAGCCTCTGCCTTCGGCTCAGGTCATGATCCCAGGGTCCTGGGGTCAAGCCCTGCATTGGGCTCTCTGCTGAGCAGGGAGTCTTCTCCCTCTCTCTCTGCCTGCCTCTCTGCCTACTTGTGATCTCTGTCAGATTAATAAATAAAATCTAAAAAAAAACCCAAAAAACTCTTTGCCTTACTTTCAAGTTGCAGAGATACTGTTTTCTTCTAAATGCTTTATCATATTTGCTTTTATGTTCAGTTCTCTGACGCATATCAAAGTTCAAGAAACAAATGGCATCCTAACAATTACCATACCGTAAGTAAGGTAAAGGGACATTTTACTGTTATTGAGAGAAATGGAGGGTTAAACAGACTGTTTTGTTGCGTTCTGGGTGGTGAAGCTATTGGAAACCCAAGCAACAACCTGGAGGGCATGCCTCTTGCCCGAGGGAAGGAGCCTGGCCCCAGGGCCCTGTTACTATTCCTTAAATTGGGTGACTACATAAATTGGTCACACACACACACACAAACACACACACAGCCAAGTAGCTGGCAAATAACCCAATTCACTGATTGGCCACACCATTTGGGCCTTCTGGCCTTTGATCTATCTGGATACAAACTTAGGGAAAACTAGGACATTAGTTAATCAAACAGATGCCGTATCTGTGACCAGCTGTATTGCTTGGACCTCTTACGTGATGTTTTACACAATCAGATGGAGAGTCGAAATTTCTGGCCGGTTTCTTCTCTCACTGAGCTGAGAGCACTGGGTGCTCTCATTCTGCTTCTGTTACTTCATTATGCTTGGTTTTTTGTTTGTTTGTTTATTTACAAGCCGTAGGTGAAACTAGCCAAATGCAAGGGGTGTTGTTTCTTTTGCCTGAGCTTTGCTCGAGCACGGACATCAGTTTTGCTTTGGCGTTTACTTTTTTAACTGACTTTAATTGACTGCCCAGCCAAGCATAATACATTCTAGGTAGTTTATAAGCTACGATTTTTTTCAGAAAAAATACAATAGACAAAGTTTCCATTAAATGTAAGCCTTTGTACTTTCTTAGTTTCCTCCAGGTCATTAACCTTTCACCTATAATCATCTTAGCGATAGGACTTCGGCCACTCTAGTGTAATTGATCATTAGCAAAAGAGCCATGATGGGAAAAGAAAAACTCTTATTAAATGAGACATACTTTTTTTTTTTTTTAAGTAGGCTCCATGCCCAAAGTGGGGCTTGAACTCAAAACGCCGAGATCAAGAGTCACACACTGAGTCATCCAGGTGCCCAGAGAAATATTTTTAATTAATACTTAAAAAAAAACGATGAACACTTAACCTCAAGATTGAGGCTTCAATTCTTCACTGTTATTAAAAGACTCTTAAGTTATTCTACCTTAAAGTCTAAAAAATTATATATAGATTATACTTAAAGATCGGTCTGCAGCAGTGAAAAATTGAGGGTTCTATTCACATTCTATGATGCTCAACGAAAATGTTACTCATGTTTTATTTTTATTTTACACAGTCGGGAGAATGTCCTTATTTTTTGAAGGTGTTAGGGGTCACGTAACATGAGGTCTTTACTTTCACTTTACAATTTATTTTAAAAATCCTTCTATCTAGGGTGCCCGGGTGGCTCAGTGGTTAAGTGTCTGCCTTCAGCTCAGATCATGATCCCAGGGTCCTGGGATCTGGCCCTGCATCAGGCTCCCTGCTCGGTGGGAAGCCTGTTTCTCCCTCTCCCACTACCCCTGCTTGTGTTCCTTCTCTCACCGTCTCTCTTCCTGTCAAATAAATAAATAAATTCTTTTTTTTTTTTTTAAACGCTTCTGTCTATCTATCTAGCCAATCATCTATCCAACTAATCATCTATAAGCAATTATAACCAAATGTTAAACTGTGACTTTATTCATAAGTTTGTATGGATGTTCATTATACTCTTTTACTTTTCTGTACCTTTAAAATTGCCATAATAGGGGTGCCTGGGTGACTCAGTGGATTAAAGTCTATGCCTTCCACTTGGGTCCTGGGATCGAGCCCCACATCGGGCTCTCTGCTCAGTGGGAAGCCTGCTTCCCTCTCTCTCTCTCTGCCTGCCTCTCTGTCTACTTGTGATCTCTCTCTCTGTGTCAAATAAATAAAAATCTTAAAAAAAAAAAAAAAGTGACCTGCCTATTTCTCCTGGCATTTAAAAAATATAAAATAAAATAAAATGGCCACAATAAACCTCCCACAAATTTATTGACAGTTTTTGCAAAGCTGAGTCTTATGACCTAATCCTCTTGTGCTTTCTAGGGTTTTTGCACACGTAAGGGAAAAAAGATGGGCTCCGAGGCCATCTTCCAGGTGCAAAATCTGAATTCTTCGATCTGAAAGCTTTCGATGTGCTAGAAGGGCGGGTTTGGGGAAGGCCGGGGAGACAGGCTCACCATTGTCCATTTGAACATTCCAACTGGGGTTAATTGAAATGAACCTCGATCAGAAAAAGTGCTAAGCGGCTTTCAGAACGACAGACAGATTCTGCATTCTGTGTGGCCGCCGTCCCTCCAGGCGGGACATGGTACCTGCTGCGGCGAGGAGAGGGTTGGAGGAGCAGGACTCTCTCTTCCTAAGGTCAGAGGCAAACAGCACAAGAAGGCACATCTAGAGAGCAAAGCCAAAGAGGTCGGGGAGCAGAAGCAGGTACGGCCAGAACTGGTTTCGTTCGGCTCCGAGAGGGAGGGGAGCCGCGGGTACTCACTTCTCCTCGATCACTTGCTTCTGATACTCCTCGTACTCCTCTCGAGTCATCCCTTGGGCTGCCGCGGGATCCGACGTTCCTCCTTCTTCTTTCTTTTCTTCTGACCCGCCACCGAATCCGAAGCTCTTGACCTGATTGCTAATCATAGTTTTCATAAAGAAAGCCATGGTTTCTGCCCCCAGAAAAATTAAACCAAAACTCAGACGAAACGTGAAGGACAGAAAAAAAAAAAAAAGAAGACAAAATCTCCCAAAATCCTCAACGATAGCAACACGCTTAAGAGCCGAGGACTTTGCACGGCCTCATCTGCTCAAGGGCATGATGATGGAGAAGAGTGGTTTGCGGGCTGTAAGCTGGATTAAAGAGACCAACTCCTTAATATAGGGAGGCAGATGGTTGTGATTACTAAGGCATACAATCAGATGCAAACGACTGCTTTCTGAATTAATACACTAAGCTAATTTGAGGCAAAAAAAAAATCCCCTCACATTATCTACTCGTCTCACTACCCATTTCTAAATTTGAAATTATAAGCGCAGCAGAGCTTCATCAAGAGCTCCGTTTCAATTAACTGGAGCCGACTGCCCACATGCCTGTCCCGGAATGTCCAAAGTGCAGCCCCTGGAGGACAAGATCCCGTTAAAAATGGAGTCCAACCAGACTCAAAACCCAGAATGCTTCATCAAGCAAAAATAATCCTTTGATCCGTCATTTTATCAGATTGGACCCTTAAGTACCGTGCGAGGATTTGCCTTATTGCGTGCTGGAGTTCTGCTCTGCTCCCGTGGCCCCCATGGCCCATACATCAGTCGCCACCTGAGGCAAATCTAAAGGGCGAGCCATGCGGTCCCTCCGTTTAGATCCGGAAGATCACCTTGGGCTTCTCTCCCGCACTGACATGTTACATCTCTGCTTGGAAATGAAGCACCAGACACTTCAGTGCTCGAACCCACAAGGTAAGCACGACCTGAGCTAAATCATCCACATGGCATGGGGTCATCTTTCCCCCTTACATGGGTCCATTTCCTGGGGGCTCTGTTCATCAGCGGCGTACTCCTACGATGTTTTCTAACGCGCAACACATTTCCAATGGCCACGGTCTTTTGCAGGTCAAGGGAGGAACTGCGTATGGCTAAGACTTTAATCTGTTAGTATCTTTCCAATTAAAGCGCTCCAAGAGGGGGTGGGGCGGAGAAAGATGCACGCTGGTAACCTGCGCTGTTATTTAGGCTGTAGGCGTGAGCCCTCTCAGGAAACGGGTCCCTCAGATTGCACATAACTGTGTAACGGTTAAGAATTCCCTTTATTGGGCGCCTCGGTGGCTCAGTCGTTAAGTGTCCGCCTTGGGCTCATGTCATGATCCTGGGGTGCTGGGATGGAGCCCCGCACTGGGCTCCCTGCTCAGCGGGAAGCCTGCTTCTCCCTCTCCCACTTCCCCTGCTTGTGTTCCCTCTCTCGCTCTCTTTGCCGAATAAATAAAATCTTTTTTTAAAAAATTCCCTTTATTAAACCTATTTAAGGATGTTGCTAAAATCATCTTACCGTGAAAGACTGCCAAGTTTCAGGAGACAGGAGCCGAGCCGCGTGCTCCGACCGAGAGCGTGAGAGCGCGCGCGTTCATACTGGCTCCACTTTCACTTTCGGGGGCACTGCCTGGAACTCAATCTATCTGGACCATTGTCACTACACTGCCATTTCTAACCCACCGTGTCTCCTCTCATCGTACTGAGGGGGATTACAGAGCCCTTTAGCGGATGGGGTGAAAGCCACAGCCTGGGATTGTGTTGTCTGCTCAGGTCAGCCCGACTCTCCTTTAGAAAACACTACACTGTTTCATGAGATTAAAAACTTTTTTTTTTTTTTTTTAAGATTTTATTTGTCAGAGAGAGACAGAGCATAGGCAGAGGGAGCAGCAGGCAGAGGGACAAGCAGACTCCCTGGTGAGCAGGGAGCCCGATGGGGGGCTCCATCCCAGGCCCCTGGGATCATGACCGGAGCAGAAGGCAGACGCTTAACTGACTGAGCCACCCAGGTGCCCTAAAAAGCACTTTTATTTCCCAAAGAAAAAGAGGATGTGCTGAAGATCTGACCTATGTCATAGTGTTGGCCGGAAAATGAAACCCCTACACCTTTTGGTACCAGTGTCGGTGGGGAGGGGTAAGCTAGCATTCCAGAGATGCTCAGGGGGCCGCCACGTGGGTGTGGCAGCTGGATGCCCCTGGGTATTACTGTTTCATGAACCCAAATCTCTCACGGTCTCCCCAGTAGATAATTCCACTGAAAGTGGGATCATGTCTTTAAAATCTCTTTATTCCTCAATTTATTACAAGGGCCTTTCCCTTGGATATCCCATAAACTATCTGCTATGTGTAGAATCTTGTATTCCTCCAGAAAAGGAAAATAAATATCCCACGACTTGTGACATGGGGCAAGCAGGTGTAACCCCTCCAAAGGCTTCTCGTCATACCTGAATAAAGTCCCCAGACTTTTTTTTGCTACGGCAAGGCAGGCGAGGCGTATCGGCAAAGCCCGAAGTGAACCGCACGACCTCTGCCCAATGTCTAGAGTTCATCTACGCACAGTCTAGCGTCCGCCGCGCCTCGCTCTCTCCCCAGGCTTGATCAGGCATTACAGCATTTCCTCTGAGTTCTTTCAAACCCATCTAATTTATTGAAATGTTTTCTTTTATTCTGTCTGGTTGTTCTCTGTGTTACAGCAGAAGAGAGCCCATTACCATCTTCTGAAACCACTTTGAAAGACTCTTTGACCATGCTACCCAGCCTGGGAGAGAAATGTTATAAAGACACTCAAGATCATGTTTAGCAAGTGGCAGATCCAAGATTAAAACCCAGTTCTGTCTGACACCAAGCCCCCTTCTTTCCTTTTTATACTGCATGGACTCTCAAAATTGGAATTACTTGGTTAAATAAATGATGCTTGCCAAGAAGATTAAAGAACTTTTTAAAACTGCCATCAGCATGATGAAGAGTTCCTGCTGAACCACACTTTTACCAGCATTTGGTTTATCAGAGGTGAAAACATCAAATGCACCACCTTAATTAGTTGGTGTCTGTCATTACCAGCAAGGGTAAGCCGTACCTATTTATCATTCCAACTTCTCTTTTTCTGCTTCCACGTGTTCTGCTGCATGTGGGAGGCCACCCAGGGCACAGCATGTAGCAAATGACAAACCAGACAGGATCACAACCTGGGCCCACTTGGAAAATAAAGGACTACTTACTACCCGAGATCAATGAAGGAAAAAGTAAATTTACTAAAATATTTCTTTATTTGAATAAGGTCAATGTCATTTCTTGAATTCCAGCTAGCATCAAATAACAATCAGAAAAAAAACACTTGACAAAATGTTATCCAATTGAAATTAACAGTGGATAGAAAACCCTTAACTTTAAAAGAAATATATTAAATAGGCAACGTACAGATCTAAAAAGTTGCAAGTGGTGATTTTACATTAGATCTTATAAATAAAAAAATCCCCCGTATAATTATTTATTCACGATCTCCCTGCAATAAGCACATGGACAGGAAAAGATAATCACATCTTAATATTCACAACTGTTATTTAAGTTCTTTACAAAGATTGTATCTCTGCAACTCATTGGGTCAGGCGATCCCTTATTCAAGTAATTTGTTTTCCCTAAGTTATCAAAAAAGTACAATTGTCTGAGATAAAATGTCACAGAAATCGCAATCAAGAAAGCAAAAAGCTTTAGCAGGCAGACTTTGAGATGGGAGTCTTCATGGCTTAGTCATGATCTGACGATGATTCTGTAAGTTTAAAAGCCATCAACCAAAGTACCAAGAGCTACAGGCAACAATCTGGGTTTAGTTTGTGGTTGGTTCTTGTTAAGAAACCAAGAATTTTAGGAGGAAGAACACTGCAAGAAGAAAAGGATCCGTGCACATGTGCTAACGTCACCGACAATGAAAATGATATATTATGCTCTCTGCTCAGCTTTAAACCAACAGAACACAATACTTTTTTTCCACTCCCCATGTTAATGGTTCTCAGACACTACTATGCTCAGAACCACCTGACGTGCTTGCTGAGAAGTGATATTCTGAAGCCCCGTCTCTGAATTTTGATTGAGGTGCTTTAGAACGGAGGCCCAGAATCCTAATCTTCACAAGCACAGTATGACCCACACGGTCCACGAACCACACTCTGAGAAACACTGATGTCCCTTTAATACAGAACAAAACATTGTTGATGGTTCATATCTTCTTAGTAAAGTTTTAAGCTGAATAAAACATTTAAACAATTAGAACACAAACAGGTACATTAAAAAAAAAAGTATTAGCCATTATGGCATTGGATTTTTTTTTAAAAGTGGCATCGCAGGCACGATGACTCAACACTAAAATTTTAAAATCAATTTTTAGTCCAAGGCACCTGTAAAATACTTGCTGGTGTGAGAGAAGGTAACAAATTTAATTATACAAAATAGTACAGAAATGAAAGAATCCTGGCAGTGATTGATTTTTCCACAGAGCAGACATTTTTCTTCAGAAATGAGCTACTTAAAGCGAATGATTTTGAGGAAAATAAACCGAATTTCAAATAATACAATGAACAGCCTGTGCAAACTGCTTTATGAGTGATCTTCTAGTAAATTAAATTACTATGTAAAAAAGATAAAGATTCATGCATTTTCATAATAGCTCTCTCCGCTTGAATTAGTAACGGTCAGCACAATTCCTCTCCCAACCGTAGCCTGAACAATGTCCACCGCATTCATACGTCGGGTGTCCCCTTAGCCCGTTCAGGCACACATGACAATGGATTTCGTAACACTGGATATTTTGCAGTCTTTTATCAAGAGGATTTCCCAACTTTCACAGCCCAAAACTTAAATATTCTTCTGAAGGTTTTTTTGTTTTGTTTTGTTTTTCCACAGATTAAGAGCAAATTCTGTGATGACGTCTCTGGAACATGAATTTCAAAATGTGAATACCACAAAGGAGAGAAACACCAGAGAAGCATTTTCTCTGTTAAAGTGACTGAAGCAGAGCGAGCAGTCTTAGAATATTCTTACTCAGCATTCCGGGATCAACGCTAACACGAAAAGCAATGCTAGGGCTGTCTGCGTACATAGTACGAAGTAGGTACTGCTACAATGCAGAGTTCCTCAGAGTCTCTGTATAGATTTTAGGCGGTTAGCCCAGTCTGTAAATGACGTTTGAGAACAAATTTATGAAGGTTTAGAAGAATGAAATGGTATTGTTTTATACAACACTGTAACTTCTTACTCTGGGTTCTATGACAAATGAAAGATAACAACTTAGCTAAAAGAGATAAAGTATTTTGAAGTCAGCAAAAACATAGGTCTACATCAGCCGTGAAAACATGAAGTCTGCATGTTCAAATGTCCTTTCCGGACTGATTCTGTAACACTGAGGACCAGTATGCACAAACACTACAGCGACCCCTTGCAGTCTGACATTTCAAAGTTAAGCTGCCTAACAAGTGCTTCACAATATCCTTAGTTCTGGCATTAAAAAAAAAAAAAAGAAGAAGAAGAAGAAGAAGAAGAAATCAGAAGTGTTAATTCTGTTTTTCAAATTTGGTCTTCAAACGTCTACACTGCTTCTACTCCAGTCTCATTGATTTAAATGACACCAGATTATATGAAGTGATGTAACCAAAACTCAGTGGTGGGGTTTTTTTTGGTGAACTTAAAACTCTCCCCAGGACGTGCAATCTGGGCTGCATTTACACGCTATACAAAATGGGAAATGCTCCTTAAGTTACAAACTAAATCCCAAAATGATGTTCATACTGTTGAACTGATGCTGTTGGCATGGAGACGTTCACGAATATGAGTGGGCATGAGCTGAGCACATTACCACGCAAAACTATGAAAACCATGATCAGAGGAACATTTTCACCTAAATGGTTTTCAGGCAAAGAGCAGCTATTAATTTTCCCCCAAAATTTCCTTTAAAAAGTGAAATGTATCATTGATAATCAGAGGGAAAGATACTTCAACATTCTGAAGCCTGTTACCTAGATCCTAAAGCTCTCAGACAAAATATTCTTTGATTTCAAAGGGAACTGTATTGGATAAAAGGACTGCTGGACTGGGTCTTAGAGTAGGAAACTCTGACCTCTAAAAAAAGACTCTGGGTTATAAGATAAACGTGATGGGGAGCTCTAAGTTAGACGACGTAGTTTGGGGGTTAGGAAGGCAAGTGTATTTATGTTAAATAAAGAAACCTCCAACGCTGGAGACTAAGGGGTAAATTTCACATCTTGGGGTTGCCCCTAGTTTCTATTATTTACCATCTTATTTATCAATATTCTGTTCAGTGGCTGTATTCTACTGGCCAGAAATTCACTGAAATTTAAATAGATTTATGTACTATGCACAAATTTACATGTGGTTGTCTTTGTTTTAAGGTTTATTCTTACTGCAAATCAATGTTTAAACAGTCATTTTATACAAAATTTAATAATTTAGACTATGAAGCAATTTAAATACTTCAATTCCCTCAAAAAGACAACATTTTGTATATACATACATGATGTACACATATGAAAAAAAGGTGGTCAAAAGAATTTTTTGGCAGCGGCTTCTTGCTGAGTCCTAAGGAAAAAGAAGAAAAAACCCTGAAAGTTCTATACATTTTACTTCGGTAAGACTCAGGATTGCTTAGAACTGAAATATACATTGCCTTGTGAAGTACACATCCCATTAAGATAAGCATACTTCTACAGATGCACTCCCACATGACTGAAATAGACTAGAAATACTACTTGCTTTGTGTTAAACTGAATTTTACAAGTAGTGGAAGTTGTTACACATGTAGGTTACTTGAAGTGTTTAAAAATTAAATACAGAAAGATATTGAGTCAAATTTCAGAGACTTACCTATACATGATGTAACCAATGAATAACACCGTTTGTACCACTACAAATATAACGAAGTGCATTGTAGATAAACATGATGGAAATGGTGGCAGCTCTGGGCATTTTGGTCTTTCATTTGATGGCTATAAGGCAAAAAACTATTACAATTAGTCAAACCGGTATTTTAGAAAAAGAGATAAATATAAAGCCTTCATAAAATTCATGGTTAACTAAATAAACTCAAGATTTTTAATTTATTTGTCCCATAAATATCTTCCATCCCCTTAACTTTTACCACTTTTTTTTCTTAAAATAAAGCTTACTTGTTTACTTTTTTAGTAATATCTGTGTCCACCATGGGACTCAAACTCATGACCCTGAGATCAAGAACCGCATGTTGTGCTGAATGAGCCCACCAGGCGCCCTTACCACCGAACTTTCTGGAAGAGTAGCTGACACAGGAAGGCCTCCACCTTCATGGCCCAGTCACTAACACACTGCTGTCTGGCTCGAATCTTCAGCACAGTGATAATGACTGTGTTCTTGATGGTCACAGACCACAAATTCCCTGGACACACTCAGTTTATCCTTGCTGTACTACACTGATTATTAATTATTATTATTAATAGTATCCCCTTTATTCTCAAGGAACTGCCTGACAAATACAATGGCTTTTTCTTAGCCCCCATCCTCCCCAACCTCCCAGCAGTCAACATTACTAATCAGAATTTTGAAAAATGTTTCTTTTGGAGTGCCTGGATGGCTCAGTTAGTTAAACATCTGCCTTCCGCTCAGGTCATAATCCCAGGGTCCTAGGGATGGAGCCCCACATTGCGCTCCCTGCTCAGTGGGGGAGCCTGTTTCTCCCTCTCCCTCTGCCTGCTGCTCCCCCTGCTTGTGCTCGCTGTCAATAAATAAAATCTTAAAAGAAAAAAAAGTTTCTTTTCCCATTTCCATGGGTATTCTTTCTGTTTTAAGGGGGCAATTAAATACCGGGGCAACGACTCAATCACGGTATCCCGACAGAACGGCTTGTCGGGTCAGCTGTTCCCGGCACGTCTGTACCTGCGGGACGGCACTCCGCACTGCGCGAGCATCTGCCCCAGAACCAGCCTGCGCCCCGCTGCGCATAGCTGGGGGAAACGGGCCTCAAACAGAACTCAGGGAAGAGACCACGACACTCTGGATGACAGGTAATGGTCATTAAGAAAACTCTTAACTCCTATTTGAAAAATAGGAATATCCAAAACATACATAAAAATATAGGTAAGAAAAGCAGTATCCAAAAATAGAAAGGAAACAAGATTGCATGTTAAAGACCTAAGTTCTTCCTACTGAATAGTTAAGGACCTCAGGAAAGTTAGTTAACAACACATTAACTTTCTTTCCTGAAAGATAATAGTTATTTTTTAAAAACTTTTAAAGATAGAAAGCTCCACATAACATATAAGGTATTAGGGCTTCCGGGAAGGTACACTGGGTAATACGGACTAGCCTCCTAGTAGAAGACAACTAGCAGAGCTGGAAACAAATCCAATCTAAAACAACACCCGTCTGAAGGCAAAGGCAATGAACAAGATGGCAAGAAGTGATGGGATCAGCATTTTTTTGGGCGGTGGGGGGCAGGGGGAAGACCAAAGAAAGACAACTTCAAATCCATGGATCAGAGAAGAAACTGAAACGGAAATTAGAAAGAGCGCCTGGGTGGTTCAGTCAGTTGAGCGTGGGACTCTTGGTTTTGGCTCAGGTCATGATCTCAGGGTTGTGGGATCAAGCCCTGCGGAAGGCTGTGCTCAGGCTGGCTAAAGATTTCCCAAATTTAATGACAACTATAAACTCACAGAACCAAGATATTAAACCCCAAGCAGAGGAGAAAGAAAACAAAAGCAAAGCATATAATTATCAAACTGTTTAAAATCAGTATCAGAGAGAAAATCTTAAAAGCAGAGAAAAAAAGAGTGCAGAGAAACAAAAGACTGACTTCTCATGAGAAATAATAAAACCATGATACAGTTACATAATGGGGTGCATGCAGCTGTAAGACGAATGAGGAGTATCTGTGCCCCACCACGGCCAGACGGGTAGGTCAAAGAAAGCAGGGAGTAGATAAATGTGTGCAGGCTGCCACTAGAAAAAAGGGGAAGATTTCATCACAGTTTCGGTTTATATTAAGAAAAGCAAGAAACAGTGGACTGAGAAACTACAGTCCCCCCAAACTGCTCCATAATGAGGTAGAAATGAAAAGCACAAGTGTAAAAGTTAGCCTTCTTGGAATCATCTGAGCTTTAATCTAGATACAAATTTATAGGAAATTTATACTGAGTGTAATTATGCAAACGGCCGGCTTCAGAATTACCAATCCAATCTGTCCCCAGTCTTAGAGCTATTCCCTCGAGCCCTGCAAGAACGGCCTTGAGCACATCAGTATGTATGTTTACCAGTATGTAGGTTTACCAGTATGTAGGTTTACCAGTATGTATGCTGGTTTTTAAAGATGTATTTATTTGAAAGGGACAGAGAGAGTGTACACGTTGGAGTCAGGAGAGGAAGAGGGAGAGAATCCCTAGCAGACTCCCCGCTCAGAATGGAGCCAAATTAGGGGCTCGATCCCATGACCCCAAGATCATTATGTGAGGCGAAATCAAGAGTTGGATGCTTAACCAACTGAACCACCCAGGCGCCTGTAGGTATGGTGTTTTTTTTGGCTAGTGTATCTGTGAAAAATGCTAGGTTAAATAGGCAAACGAATGTGTATTTTTTATACATTATTAAATTCTCCTTCCTAAGGATTAGGCCAGCTTGTACTCCCTCCAGCCATGTGCTTACTGAGTTCTTCTCAAGCCTTGGCAATGGAGTGTGTTGTCAAACTTTGGCTTTTTGTCAAACAGGTGTGGTATCACAGGCGAGTTTTATTTTTTATTTCTCTTATTATTTAAGCTGCTCAGCATCTTTTCATACATGGTACAAGCTTTTCTCATGAACATTCCATTCATTTCTCTAGCACTTTTTTTTTTTTTTTTTTAAGATTTTTATTTATTTGACAGAGCACAAGCAGGGGGAGGCAGGCAGAAGGAGAGAGGGAGAAGCAGGCTCCTTCCTGAGCAGGGAATCCGATGCAGGGCTCGATCGCAGGACCCTGAGATCAGGACCTGAGCCAAAGGAAGACGCTTAACCAATTGAGCCACCCAGGCGCCCTCTCTCGCATTTCTGATTGGGTTGTTCCACATCAGATTTTTAGCGTTGGCCATTTCAAGGAGATTGGACTGGAAGGGGAGAGGCAAATGCTACAAGCATTTGTGAATTTTGTAAGGGTTTTAGAAACCAGTAAGTAAGTTAAGAAAAACTTAAAACTGAAAAACTTACATGTACCAAAGGTCTATTGTCTAATATTGTCTCTTATGCATAATTAACTCTGAGAACATGTCATCTATCTTTAATATTTATGGCCAATCTCTAAAAATGTAGATGGGGCTTTAACTTAAAAAAAAAAAAAAAAAAAAAAAGGCCTGATAAAGTAAACCAAAACCCAAACCAACCAAACATAAAAACTTTAAAAAAGTGAACCAAGTAAGAGAGGAAGAGCTGCTGGAAAAAAGATGAATCTTGCTTAAAGAAAGAGGCTACCAGTCAGCCAGTGTCAGACCTGCGCGTCCTCACAGCCCAGACAGAGAAGTGGAGCTACCCAGCGCCTGTCTTAGTGAAGCGTCAAGAGACGTTTACCTTTCTAAAGCTCTTTAAAGACATCACTACTGATAACAAGAGCCATTTTTTAAAAAAAGAAAATTTACAGAAAAAACCTAGAAAACAAAAGTCTGGGACTGACAGCTCCAATGAGAGGAACAGCAATTTATTTTTAAAAGATTTTATTCAGCAGGGTATGGAGGGGCGCCTGGGTGGCTCAGTCTGTTAAGCATCTGCCTCTTCGGCTCAGGTCACGATTCCACAGTCCTGGGATCGAGCCCCACATCGGGCTCCCTGCTCAGCGGGGAATCGACTTCTCCCTCTTCCTCTGCCCCTCCCCCCGCCACTCACTCACTCTCTCAAATAAATAAACTCCTTAAAAAAGTTCTATTCAATAGGGTATGGAAACAAGGAATATAAAGACATCAGGATTACATGGAATAATTCTACCTTGAATATGAGAAATGAACATTAGTATTAAGTAAAAAGTATTTTCCAGTAAATATGTGTTCATTCTTTTCTGACCAAGGGAGACTGACGGTGACAGCAGCAGAAGTCAAGAGCTTACCATGTTTCGCTGCACCAAGTTGTCTATGTCCCGCTTCACGATGTGCAGGTGCTCTTTGATGTCATTGAAGTGCTGGGTTGACTCATAAACGCCCCCGGCGGACCCGGGATGCTGGATGCCGCTGACCAGTCTGACGGTTTCACTCATGGAATTCCTGAAACAGAAAATCTCTTTAGACAAGGGCGTTGCTAGAAAAATGATTTTTTTAGTCACATTTTTCAAAAGGTTAGATACACTTCAAAGCCCAATGTTAGGTTATTTAAAAAAAAATCAGTATTTAGAAATATTGAATCATATTCAGGACTGGAAAATAATATTTTTAAAGATTTTATTTATTTAGGGAAGGCTGGGTGGCTCAGTGGGTTAAGCCTCTGCTTTCAGCTCAGATCATGATGTCAGGGTCCTGGGATCGAGCCCCAAATCAGGCTCTCTGCTCAGCAGGGAGCCTGCTTCCCCCCCTCTCTCTACCTGCTACTCTGCCTACTTGTGATCTCTCTCTCTCTGTCAAATAAATAAATAAAATCCTTTAAAAAAAAGATTTTTTAAAAAAAGATTTTATTTACGTGAGAAACAGAGACAACAAGAGAGAGAGACAGCGAGCGAGCACAAGTTGGGGCGAGGGGCAGAGGGAGAAGCAGACCCCCCACGACTGAGCAGATGAGGGACTCATTCCTGCGACTCCAGGATCAGGACCTGATCTAAAGGCAGACACTCAACTGACGAGCCACCCAGGTGCCTCTGGAAAATAATTTATAAAACTACAGCTTAAGGGGCACCTGGGTGGCTCGGTCAGTTAAGCGTCTGCCTCCTGCTCAGGTCATGATCCCAGAGTCTTGGGATAGAGCCCCACATTGGGCTCCCTACTCAGTGGGAAGCCTGCTTTTCCCTCTGCCCATTACCCTGCCTGTGCTTTCTCTCTCTCAAATAAATAAAATCTTCAAACAAACAAACAACAGAGATGGAAGTTTAGAGTGAGAGTACCACCCATTACTCTCTCTGGAAATGAGGGATTCTGGCTGACCGCCACTAAAATTTTGGAGGGGCTAATGCGGGTACTTCATCCTGAACAGTGCAGGCCGACAACATCCAGTTATTAATAACTGTTGCACCTGTGGGATGGGGGATGAGGATGGCTTTTATGCTCAACTTCTTCGTATGTCTGAAAATGTCTAAAATGAAAATAAAAACTGGTAAGACCTTCTTTCTAGTCTGCTACAAACTGCAGCTGAAAGTGAGCAGATGATGAAACTACTTCTGACTGTTTTTATTTTGGGACCTTTTACCAGTCAGGGCCTTTTTATCTCTCTCTGTAAACTGAAGGGGGTTGTACTACATGCTTCTGGTTTAAAAAAAAAAAAAAAAAAAAAAACTCTACGATTCTCTAAGAATATGAATATCCACAGAAACAAACCAACCACTCCAAAGACAAATAATTCATTTCTTTACAGTTTTTTTCCTAAAGCCTAATCCAGAAGGAAAAAAGTTCTAGAAGACAAATTTAGACATCGGCGCTCAGTTTTCACCTTCACGTACAGTGCGTGCGACATTCATTCTCAGTTAGCAAGTGGGAGCTTATGAGGACTGCTAACTACTCTAAGTAAGTGCTTTCACGCATTACACAGCCAGATGGCTAGGGTTTACTAACCACTCACTGACTCTTCAGACGTTCTGTACCACTGGTATGTGAAAATAGCAAAGAACAAAGGAATATCTGGAATACAGTAATATTCACGTAAGAAAGAAGGGGATGTAAGAAAATACACACGTGCAGACAAAGCACAGGAAGAACAAACCAGAAATGAATGGGATAGGTTAGTGGGGGGAGGGTGGGAACAGGCTAGAAAGGGGGGAGATGGGAATGGTGTGGTAGTTAGTGTTGAGGAAGGAGTGACAGACACTTTAGTGAACACATACATTTTGACTCAGAACTCCTCAGAACCATCGCGTTCATAAAACCTTCATATATCCCAAATATACACAATTAAAAGCGGCCAGGATGTAGGAAAAATACAAATGCCAACAAAGAACCGAGCTGTACTATAAATGCAGATCATAACCGTACTGAACAGAGTGGGGAGAGAACTGAACTAAGCACCTGCCTGGAAGACAGCGTCTGCATCACAAACTGTAAGGTTAGATGCAAAAGGACCTTTATGGAAGCCCATCAGTGAGTACGTTTCTCCGAGGGATGTGAGTTAACAATTCAAAGCCACTTTATGGGTATATTATGTGCACACTAAAGCAAGCAAACGGGGGCGCTTGGGGGCTCAGTCAGTTTTAAGTGTCTGCCTTTGGCTCAGGTCATGATCCCAGAGACCTGGGATTGAGTCCCATATTGGGCTCCCTGCTTCTCCCTCTGCCTCTGCCTGCCGCTCCCTGTGCTTGTGCTGTCAAATAAATAAATAAAATCTAAAAAAAAAAACAAGTAAATACATTTTAGAGAAGAAAGAATAGGTTTCTCCCTCCTGGAGAAAGAATTTTCAAAGAAGGAAAGAAGAAGGTGAAAATCAACTTATAATGTTCAGCCTAGTCTAGTCCAACCAGAATCCAAAGTGTCTGGATAATCTCAGGGTCTTTTTAATACAAGTAAGAGTGATGGGCACAAAAATAAAGATACACGTGTCGGAATGGATTAGTAGACATTCACATATTCCCCAGCTCTGTCCACTGAGAGGGCCTAGGAGCAGTGGCACCGCAGGGACAGTGAGCACACCTACTGTCCAGATCTTGGGTTTCTAAATACTTTTCTTTAATAAAAGAATCCAGGGCTCACCAGAGAAGTGGCTGATTCTAGAGCTGGGGCAGAGAAAACACAAAATGAGCCTGAAACACAGTGTAGCACCAGAAAGTTAAGAAATGCTTTAAAAAAAGATGGGAGCTTTTTGAAAGAACACAGAAGTCAAGCTGGAGGAGTTCTTAATCACCAGAGCAGAACTGTCTGCGCAGTAAATAATGACAGTATGGGACTACAGCCCACAGAATACATACCCATGAGCCCGTACGACATAAATAATTGATTAAAATAAGTAAATGGGGCAGAAGATACCCAGTCCTTGCAGAATTCCAATGAGCGCATGGGAAGGAATGATGAAAATAGAAAAAAAAAAAAATTCAGCACTTGGGAAACACCTCATTCTTGTTTCAGACAAAACATCAATGGATGCTACAATTAGCACGCAAAAGTTTAAACTGAAACAGGATATTTACATTATTTACATAGTCCCAAAGTTCCTTTTCCAAAATGTATTTAAGCAGTAAGGGAAGGACAGTAACTTTAAAGTACAGAAAGCAGAAAGGAACCACCTTAACCAAGTGACACCAGCCAGTGTCAACAGCAGTAAGACATACTGACATCGTGAACATGACACAGTGTTGTATTCTTGTCAAGAACACAGAACGTCCATCCAATCATGAGTCAGCACCAGCCAGACCCCAAATCAGGAGCCAGTGGACCAAAGAACTGACAGAAACTGTCACGGTCGTGAAAGACAAGAGGAGATGAACTACTTCAGACTGCAGAAGTATGAAGAGATAGAACTAGATGCAATGTGTGTTGCTGGACACGATCCTGGAACAGAAAAAAGGGCATGCATGGAAAATGGGTGAAATTTGGGTAAGATCATTAGTTTAGTTAATAGTACTGCACCGCTCTTCATTTCCTGGCTCTGACAACTTGTGCTACGGTTACGTAAATTGTGAACATTAGGGGAAGGTGGCGATGAATATATGAAAATTGTACTATTTTTGCAATGTCTAAAGTTTAAAATTAGATCAAAATAAAGATTTCAAAAAATAATATCAAATGATCCATTTATGAAATTTATGAAAAAAAATTTTTTTTAAAGACTTTATTTATTTGACAGAGAAAGCAAGACAACACAAGCAGGGGGAGCAGTAGGTGGAGGGAGAGGGAGAAGCGGACTCCCCAGTCAGCGGAGTCCAACGCGGGGCTCGATCCCAGCGTCCTGGGATCATGACCTGAGCCGAAGGCAGACCCTTAACTGACTGAGCCACTAAGTGCCCCTATTTCTGAAAGAATTCATTCATTTAGGATTGTAAGTATTTTAATCATGAGTTTACAACTTAAAGATTTTTTAAAATGTCAGATAGTACAACTGAAAAGAAGTCCAAATTTGCAGTTACAAGTGGGGCTGCCTTTAATCTCTAGGTGCGGATATTATCACCTTCTGTTTAACCCCATACTGTTTAATTTTCTAGTGCTAAAGAACTCACCTTGACATTCTTCTTTGTCAAGGGTTGTACTGGTTGGTGCAATGCTCTAAAAAGTGAGCTTATAAAATGTAACACTTTGGCTGTTTCTCTACTCTAGGCATTGAAAGCTGTTAAATTATCTGTGTAAGTGAGTACTTTTTAGCAACTTCTTCAAAGTTCCAAGGACACAGTAACTCCTCTCTGTTCCAACTCGTCCAGTCTCTTAGGGTACAAGAAGGAATGGAAGAGAGGCAGTCACACATGGCACGTTTCCTTGGAAATGGTTCCATTCCATCACAAAGAAGTTCCTGTGCTTGTATCACAGTTCTACAATGCTATGCATGATTACCCTTCTAGAATTTTTCACAGATACTACTACGCATAATCTTTTTTCTTTCTTTTTTTTTTTTGACAGACAAAAAGAGATCACAAGTAGGCAGAGAGGCAGGCAGAAAGAGGGGGGATGCAGGATCCCCGCTGAGCAGAGAGCCCAACGCAGGGCTGGATCCCAGGACCCCGAGATCATGACCTGAGCCGAAGGCAGAGGCTTAACCCACTGAGCCACCCAGGTGCCCCTACACATACTCTTTTTATTTTAGAAATGCATGAATACTCGTCTCAAGTAGCTATGACAAATGTCTTTTTTTTAAAGATGCTAAAGCATTTTTTCTCTTCTGATCTAGAACAACTCAAACATTTAGGCCTACTGGCAGTTTCTGAACTTCAAAAGTTCCCATACTTTCCACTCCCTGATTTATAAACTGAATCTAGAATGTGATTCTTACCCTTTTGTGGAATTCTTACAATAATAATGTGCTTGTACAGAGGAAGACAGAAGTCATGAATTTTGGATAAATGTATCACCTAACACTCAGACATGATTTCTGCACACTTACTTCATTTCGTTTACTTGTCTCAGGATCTCGTGCTGAGTGTTCACAATGGTATCCAGCTCTTGCTGGGTGATCTAGAGGGAAAACAGAAGAACCCAGTTCCGTAGGAGCACAAGGCAGAGTACCCTTTCTTTCCTCTGTGCCTCCTCCTCCATCAGAGGCTACCTAAGGCACACACGCCTGTCTGGAAAGCTCACCTGTCCCTGCTGGGCTGGGATTCCTGCTCCTCTTTTAGCGATCTCCTCTGTCAACGAAGAGACGTATCTTCTCTGTTCATCAAGAATCATATCTAACTGTCGGTTCAGCTGCTTGATCTCAAGATGGATACGATTCTGTCCTTCGAAGATCTGTCTCAGCTCGCGGTCTCCTACACTCTCAAATATTTCATCCGCTGAAATGGAAATTGCAAATTAAAATGATCAAAATCACCGACATGTGTAGCTTTTGCAATACCGTAAGTGACTGAAGTATCAGTATATACTAAAATTAGGGCATCACCAATATGACCTACTCCAGTGGTATGAACTCCTCAGTAGTAAACATGCAGGTAGTCAATTCAGTCATGACAAAATTACTATAAGCTTTTTGCCACGTCTGGTGGCTGAACACCTATTATAAATTAAAAAACGTTTTCACCTAAAAATAATTTTCTTTCAAATCTATGATTTTATTTATATGAAAAGGCAAAAACTAATCTAAGCCACTAGAATCAGGAATAGTGGTTGTCCCTGTGGAGCGGGACTGACTTTGAAGACGCATGAGTGAACACCCTGGGGTGGTAAAAATATTCTGTGTGTTGACTGAATGACAATTAAGTGGGTATACAAGTATGTCATAACTCATCAAACTATACTTTTAAAATCTGTGCCTTTCACTTAGGTAATAAATTTAATAATGGAGTTGAGAACAGCGGATTTCCCTTGTAAAACTGACTGTGCTGAAAATCATTTCATTCAAACATTTACTACAATAAGCTTCAGGATATACTCACGAATCATGTGTGATATTTAAAACAAATCCAAGAAGAGAATTAAATTCATTTTTCATTTTTATCATCATTAAGTCTGATTTATATTACTGATCATTCAGAGAACCACATACTATAGGGACTACAAAAGCTAGCTATGGCTTTATTAAATACAGCTTCGATCATCTGTGCTGGTGGAACAATCCAGATAAAACTTAGCAGGTAATATAAAGCCACTCTACTTGGATCTCTCATGTTTTATTTTTGACCCACACAGCACACTTTTAAGTTCAACAATGGCTTAGACTAATTATTTTAAAATTTGCAAAATCTTCAAATCGAGTTCTGCTGAGCAGTAAGGGAAGGAGAACTAGAGATCATTTCATACTACTTTCACAAGATTTTTGTTATTTTCCCAGTATTATCTCTATATTAATAAGCTAACGTGCCACTCAAAGGAAAGACATAAACTTTACATGATTTCATTCCACAAATATTTAGAGTCTCAACTACGAGGTCACATTTTTTTGGGGGGGGCAGTCAGGGTAGTCAACAGAAAAACAAAATCCCTGTTCTCACAGAGCCTACACTGTTCATCCATTTTACCCAGTATTGCCCCCCAAAGGCTTTCCTAAGCCACACCCTTACTGATAGAAACATCAATCTCCAAGCCTTATGACAGAAGATTTGCTTATAGATTGCTTCTGGAAACTGCCTGGATGTGCCAGACAAGAGCTCAAGAATGGGATGAATGTGCGTGCCGTGACCCCCATGTGGCTCTGAGCACAACTTCCTCCAACTCACCAGGATGCCCCTGAAGGTCAGGGTGGCCCTTCTGGAATTCCTCCTTTTTTTTATCCAATTCTTGTTGAAAGTGCTCAAATTCCTCCTGATACTTTTCTTTTTCTTTTTCTGAGATTTCTTTATCTGGTGTAGGCTTTTTTTGGAATTTAGGGATAGATCATTAAAAAAAAATTTAAAAGGTAAGAAAATATTAAACCTCAGTATACTTTTTTTTCCTCCTTCATTTTAACTACTCAACCACTAGTTGAAAGGTTAACATAAAAATATTAACCATTTCACTCTTGCTACTAATAATTACAACAAAACAGTAGCACTAGCCATGATCACTTACTGAGTTCGCGGTCTTATTTAATGCCCATGACACCGAGAGGTGGCCGGTACCAATGTCTCAGTTTTACCAGTGAAGGAACAGAGCGGTACAGAGGTTAAGCCACTTTTACGAGATTAAACAGCAATAACAGGCAGAAACAAGAACCAAATCTAAGTTGGGCCTCCCAAGTTTTCAGCTACAGGGAGATACCAATAAACTGGAAATAAACTTTTTTGGGGAAAAAAAAAAAGATGTGTATACTTACCAGCTCTTTCCCAGGCTCGGTCAGCTGGAAGGTCAGAAAAGAAAGGACATCATGGTCATCTACAAATTAAAAAAAAAAAAATCTGAAAAAGTTACACAATAGATTATTTTTATGGTTGTGAAGTTACTTTAGAGAGATCCAGAGCTTTAAAAATAATCTGTGAAAAATAACAAAAATCAGCTCTCATCCGGTAAAGGCAATGGAGCTCTGTGAGCTTAGAGATGAAAATTCACCAGAAAGGTTTACATCAGAAATAAACTAAAATTCACTTTATTTTATCTTAAACCAGAATATTAATAGTGATTAATAAGTAAGGGTAAAAGGTTAATAATAAATAAGGGATAAAGGAATAAAGAAACAAATTAGGAATCAAAAGAAAGCCTAAATCCCTAAACCTGACACCAAGATCTTCCCATATCGTCCCACAAATCTCCTTTATAGGCAGTGTCCCAGACAAATGAGACAAAATCCTGTTCTTCATGTATTTCTGGACCTCTCAACCTTTCTTACAGTACTTACCACTACTTGCCTTACTTTCTTGTTATAAACGTGACATTGCTTTGTCCTGGCTTACTGGGACAGTCCTGATTTATCCATGCTGCCCTGGCATTCCTAACAGCATCCTCTTTTATTCTCCAAGCATTCCAATTAGATAATACGATGATTCTCTCTATACAACATTCATCTCTGTTTCCCTCACATAGCAGATATTAACAATTTTACTTAATCTAAAATCAAATTAATTTCAGGCTGCTTAAGCTGGAAACACACTTAGCAGATCAAACCTCATAATGCTGACCTAAAATACCAATCCTGGTGAGTCCCATCTGCAAAGCAAGCGCAATTAATTCCAACCGGCGATCTCTATGCTTTCTGCCACTGTTATGAAGACTGACATATGCAACCAGATGAAAGAGAAAACCCTAACACTCTAGGTGTGTAAGCTACCTAACCTCAGGAGAAGATGTTCAGTGTGATAGAGCACTGGACTCAGGAGTCAGAAATTCAAACTAAGTCCTGCCTTGGTCTGACCATTACTGGCTATGTAATATTTATAACGTACTTTAATGTAAGATTTGGCAAACTTAACTAAAAATAGGATAAATACCATCTATCCTCTCTCTCCCTCCTTGTGATGTTGTAAGAACAATTACATATTTGAAAATAATAATACATGATATATATACTTTTTAAACACAAGATGGTACTGATGTGAGAAGTTCATTTATTACCAAATGTGGGGCAAAAATGGTAAATATGTCTTGTTTAAGCTTCAGTCCCAGTAATATTTCCTTAGGCTACCAAATTCACTTAAATGTGCTGTGACAACTTTCAGGATCCTAAACCACTTGGCAATTAACCTATTTCAGCCTTGACTTTAAATATCAACCATCAGTTGTCTACAGCCCCAGCCAACTGTATACCTACAGATTATCAGCAGAAAACGAGCAGATTCAAGATACCAAAAGACTGGCTCTGCAGTACGGCTCGTCTTGAAAGGCTGAGAGGAGACAAGTCTAGAAATCTCCCAGTAGACTGTTCCCACGGAAACCCAATTCACGACCTTGTAACATTAAAAGATGTCAAGATTTACCTGCAAGACCTCCAGTTGCAGCGGATACTCCAAAATGCCCTTGAGAAGGGAGAGCCAGATTGTCCGCTCTGGCGCAAAATTCATAGTCATTTTTATCTGGTGTGAAGCCATTATTGATCATTACCTAAAAAAGACATACTACAGCTATAGCTTTTACAACAGGCATTATCAAATGAATTTCAAATAGTCAATTTATGACTAACTGATCTTTATATTTGGTCTCCTAACCAACTGTCAAAAAGGGATCAGTTTTCTCTATTATAAAGGATAATCCCCTGTCCATGAATAATCTCACTTATTTAGCATCATCATATGAGATATTTCACTTCGAAGTTTTTAATCCTACAATGTGTCAAAGGCTTAAAGAGAAATATTTGATAATGTTCCATGAAAATCTTTCTAAAGTAGAAGACTCAGGGAACCATGATGACTTCCTTTGAATGGTTCATACAGAAGAAGGACCAGATTTGATCAAAAACCCCAGTGTCAGAGCTCAAATAGGATGAATTTATAATTTTTACCACAGCTAGTTGGGAATTAAATATAATTATATTAGATTAAATAGACTGCCATGCAAGGAGTGAGCTTCTCTTCGTTCAGTTGGGGAGGGGGTGTGACTACTTGTGTTCCCTCTCTCGTCGTGTCTCTCTGTCAAATAAATAAGTAAAATCTTAAAAAAAAAAAAAAAAAAAAAAGACTGAGCCAATATAAAGTCTTCCAAAAAATTGAGATAAGAGAAAGAAAAATTTAAACAAGATGTTTCTTATTTATTAGTAATGATGGCACTGATGGTACCTTTAACAAGTAAAGTTCCCATGATAATAGAACTGCTAGCTGGATAAACCCACTTTATTTATTTTTAAAGAGATTTAATTAATTAATTTATTTATTTAATTTGAGACAGAGTGAGAGAGCAAAAGTAGGGGAAGCAGCAAAAGGAGGAGGAGAGGCAGACTCCCCGCTGAGGGGCTCAATTCTAGGACCCTGGGATCAGGACCTGAGACAAAGACAGCCGCTTAACTGACTGAGCCACCCAGGTGCCGCAGGATATACCCACTTTACATAAATATTGCCCTGAATTCAATCTGTCTACAACTAAACTCATTACCAACCCTCTGCCCTCCCACTCCTCACTCAAACTCCGAAGTGCCGCTTCCTGGCTTAGTTGCACACCTGGTCAGAAACCCAGGAACGATCTCCGAGCCCCCACCGCACACCCCCGCCCACCCCCAGCACAGTCTCTCCCTCCTGTCACTCTCCTCTCTTCTTCCCTTTCCCCTGGCAAAGACAGCAAGTGGAGTCTCGCGGGGAAGAAGGCACTCGGTTCAAACCACAGTTGTGTTACTTACATGGTACGTTACTTAATATGGTATGTTAAGTAACAATAAGTTACTTAAAAATGTTCCACATCCCATTTCCCTGTGTATAAGATGGGGATGCCTGCCCCATAGGGATGTCGGAAAAAATAAGTTAGACACTGCACTTAAAAGGACAGAGCACGGGGTGTGGCCCACTAAGTGTAGCGCCTCCTTTCACAGATGCCATTTTAAGAACACTGCTGCCCAAGTCACAAATTGGATCATTTCACTTTCCTGCTTAAAACTTTCAGCACTTCCTTACAGGATAAACTACCCAAGGCCTGCGTGACTTGCCACCAAGGACCTTTCAACCCCTCCCCAGAGTCTCCTCCATCCCCCGCTGTTCCAAATCACGTGCCTTTCCCCAATCTTTCACCAGTCCCTGTGCCTGTTTTCTCTGCCTGGAACACGCACCCCAACTCAGAAATTTCCCCTTCCCCTTCCCAGTGCAGCTCAACGCTGAGAAACTGTTCCTGACCTTCTCCGCTCCCAGCTGCAGTTACAAGATGCTAACCCCTTGATTCCTGAATGGTAAGTGTGCTGTGACACACCTCCCATCTAGCACAGTGATGTTACACAAGTGTCTTCCCTCCACTAGACTACAAGCTCTTTGGAGAGAATGACCTTTCTCTTAGTCAGATCCGTATTTGGATGGCTCGGATGTGTATGTAATGTGTGGCATCTAGCAAGTTCGATGCTTAAACATGTACTGATGAATGCAAGCCTATGGGCTAGTTTTAACACCACATGACTACTTAGGCCAAGCTCTGAAGACACTTCTGTTCTCTCACAGAAACACCGAGTACATAAACTGATACCCAAATTTACATGCCTTTAATTTTCATCAAAGATTCAGAATGAAAAGTCCTACTAGAATGTTCATTTGAGCATCTCTTAAGTGCGTCTTACTTACCATCAGTGTTTTCTGGTAATACGTAATCTTTGCCCGGACAGGATAGGGTTTATTACGAAAGTCCCTCTGGCAACTTGCTAAAGCTTGACTAGCACCATCGCTAGAGTATGAAGAAAGGAAAAACAAACAAGAAACGTCAGAAAGCTTCCCAGTACTTAAAAATTCACTACTTAAAATGATCAGCGTCCAGAAAGATAATATATTATTAAGTTAGGACAGTCTTAGGACATTTGAAGTTACTTACT
The DNA here is from genome assembly GCF_022355385.1 of Mustela nigripes. Taxonomy (NCBI): domain Eukaryota; kingdom Metazoa; phylum Chordata; class Mammalia; order Carnivora; family Mustelidae; genus Mustela; species Mustela nigripes. Next base: position 75,449,966 of record NC_081564.1, read on the forward strand.
CAGAAGACACAAAGTTAATGCACAAGTTTTTCCCTGTTGATTCCTGTCAGAACTATGGATAGTATCAGAAGCCAATGTGCTGACAGCAAGAAGAATGTTTTACTCTTCTGAGATGAGGGCAAAATCCTCCTTTATGTCAGGGCAGAATCGAAATACACTGGAGCTTTTATTTTTTATTTATTTTACATTAGAGCTTTCAAAATGCGGATGCCTAGATTCTACCCCAAGTCAAGGGAAGGAGACTCAGGAGGAGGTGGCCCTGGCACCTCTGGTCTAAATAGCTCCACAGTGGGTCCTGATCAACTAGGAGGAAACAGTACATGGAAACGCAGATGAGTAACTTTTCTTACAGCTCCTGACTGGCTCAAAGGTAATTCCTGCCACAACAAACATGTAAAAATTAAAAACATACATACCTAATTCATATACAGTATAAATATACCAAACACTTAGAAATTTTGTAGCCTACTGGGAATCTTTAAATAAATCAACATGTAGGAAGTATGAGGTGGTATAAACTGCTCAGCCGTCAGTTTGGTCAAGGGTTTCAACTTTATTTTTGAAAGATGAAAGAAACATGACTAAGGGCATCACTAAGAACCAGGAACATCTTATAAATCTTTCAAAATATTACATAGTTTTCGGTTCAACAAAACAAGTCTTTTTTATGTTTGAAATCTGAGGTGGTCCATAGAATGAACTTTCATCCAGGACCAAATTTAAAAAAGACCTTTCTACCAAGTTACAAAATACATCTCAAGAAAAAGAATAATCTTATTTCATCTGAAAAATATTCAGATTTGAAATAATCTCTTTTTACAAGGGTTCTAAAAAGTTGTTGCAAGCAAGTAATATAAAAAGCACACACTTACTTTTGATGGTCATAATGGATTTGTCCATTGTTGCCTATAATTACTATAGCAGGATTATTTTTCTAAAAATAAAAAGAATGTATTTCGTTTTAAAGTCCTTAGGTCAAAGAATTCTAGATCATTCTAGAAATGCTGTAAAGTCTCTTATTTCTCTAAAATTCTAGGACTAAAAATTTTTAAGTAATTAATAGAAAAGATTCTATTTATTTAGAAAAAATTTAGTAAACCCTATTATAATTATTCAAAAACAGTCTTTAAACACCTCAATAAAGACGTGTGTGTGTGTGTGAGAGAGAGAGAGAGAGAGAGAGAGAGGAGAATGATCAACTACAACATATATTTGAGGACTATGTGAGACAAGTGTGAGACCCAAGGGAACTTAGTAACAGGAGCACTAGTATGCGTCAGCATTTAAGAAGTTATTAAAGCTCTCTTTTAACCAACTGAGCCACCCAGGTGTCCCTAAAGTTCTCTTTTAAATTGCTAATAATAACCCATGACAATCAACAGAGAAACTACCAGCTGAAACAAAGATCATCAATCCTAAGGCTAACACAGCACAAGTTAATGTCACTAAATCGCAAGTACATTTTGTTCGGAACTGTTTTAGGCTCTCCTAAAGACATCATCAGAGAAACTGGTGGATCAAAAGAGTGATTAACATATAAAAAGGTATTAATATGTGAACTAGTAATAGTAATGCACAGGGTATTTTCATGAAAACAGACTATAATCCTGAACACTGCTGGTTTCACTGCCTCCCTCTAAATGACTCAGGCTTGTGCATCAAAATTACTACACACATACAGGTGCTGCGGAGGGAGGTCACTGCAAAGTTCTCAGAGTTAGAACTCCATTCTGACCTCAATTGGTGCATGACAAATCAGGAACAAAGAGCTTTAAAATTTCCAAAGTCCTGGTTATATACAAGACTAATCATCATACTTAAAACAGAGTTTGGAGATTTCTCAAACTACTAACCAGACAAAAGTGTTAAATAAGCTGTATTTCTCGCAGCCTAACTTTGTTAACAGATGTATTCAAGTAGGTAATAGTTCTGACAACAAATATACCTTCCCATCATTGTCGAAAGAATCAAAAAATATTCCAACACCATTCCACATATCAGCTGATCCAAACACAGGACCCTCCAAGCCTTGATTTTCTGTATACCAAATTGCCTGTAAATATATAACAAGGGACTTTCAGAGGCTAGTGGTATATGCACTGATGCACATATGCACTGATACACATATGCATCGATATATGTATGCACTGATACACAGGTAAAGAAATGATCGTACCAGGCCATCAGCTCCAATTCGACCTCTTCCAGTCACTCGAAATGTCACCTCAACTTCCCAGTTCTCAAAGGCTGCTTTCGTCTTTGTCCACACTGATCCTCTTTGGCTTTTTAAAGATGGTGCTATTCGAATTTGATCTGAACTTGGAATAGCATCTGGAACAAAAATCAGGAAGAAGAGCTTTAAGTTATAATTAGGTAAAACTCAACGAACCATCACCAAACTGTTCCATATGCCTAGAGAGATCTAATTTTAACTTGGTAACCTGTACAATAATTTTGGTAGGAAAAAATTACACATTGGTAGTTTCAACTTTAAAACTTTAGAGCTTTGGGGGCACCTGGATGGCTCAGTTGGTTAAGTGTCTGCCTTCAGCTCGGGTCATGATCCCAGAGTCTTAGGAGAGTCTCGGCCTTGTGGCCGGGTCCCTTATCAGCAGAGAGACTGCTTCTCCCTCTGTCCCTTACCCAGCTGTGCTTGCTCTCTCTCTCTCTCTCTCTCAAATAAATAAATAAATAAATAAATAAAAATTTTAAGGAATAAAAAAAATTTTAAAAATAATAATAAAATAAAATAAAAATTTAGAGCTTTCTAACAGCCTTCCCACCATCTTTTGAATAGTGAAATACTTCTGGGGGAAAAAATTAATACTGCAATACATTAAAAATTCAAGGAGCAGGAGGAAGGAAATTATGACTTAAAAAGCAAATCAACTATTTGATTCCCATTATATTCTTTTTCAAGTATCTCAAAAACTTGCATATTATTTTTTTTTTAACTGTGAACTATTTTAGCAGTTTACAAATGTCAGAAAGCTCAAACAGTGTGAAAAGAACATACCACTAGGAATCAAGAGACTTATTCCTAGTCTCAGTTCAGCTGTGTGACTCTGAGCAAATAATTCTTACTGTCTTGGGTTCACCATATGTTCACCTGTAAAATGAAGGGGCTGGGCTCAATCACTTCCATGAAAATCCCAAAAGTTATATGCAAAATGTTGTGCATATATGCATTCTTCTAGGGAGAGGGTCAACTGAATTTCAAGTCAATAAACAGTTCTTCAGTGTTAGCAGATTCTCAAAGAGAACTGTGATCCCCAAAATGGTGGTTTGCATCTCCAAGCTAGGTTCAAATCCCAGCTCTACCACTTACTAGCTGTTTGATTACAGGCAAGGGATTCCGTTTCTCTAATAACCTCACAGGCATATAATGTACAGAAATATTTCAGAAAATGTTAGCTAGTCCTGTTACAGAACTATATACTATTACAGCACCTATTAGGCCTAAGTTTGAACAATTCTAACACATCCTCTCAGATTATTATATTATTATATTAACGAGCTCTGACATCCATTCTGGGAAATAACTGTATTATGTCTTTATACCTAGGAAAAACTAACAAAAGACAAGCTGAGGTACTTTATTAAGATCAGCCACTGTCACTAACACTTTCAAGCACTTAAACACTGGGGCAAGCCTCATGGGAAGAGTAGCAGACACAGATTCAGAAGAACTGGATAGGGGTTCTAGTCTACTGACACCAGTTATGTACCTTCCAAGAACCTTACTTTTCTGAGCAGCAGTTTTTTCATCTCTAAGACAGAGAACACTTGCCTTGCCTATAAATGATCAAATCAGAAAATGAAGGTGAAAGAGCTCTGAGAGCTACCAAGGGTTACAAACTGCTGTGATCAGTTTTGTGCCCTTATGAACCCAGGATGTGTACTAACAGTACAAAAGGCCATTAGTTAAGAAATGAAACACCATCGATTTGGTCTTCATTTAGGGATGAATGTAATGGGCCATGTTTAAACTGAATCTCAAATTTCTCTATTTATAAAAACTGCTGTAAATACTGGATCTCAGGGTAAATGAGAAGGGAAAAAATGATCAATGGAGTTAAGAAAACAGTGAGACTGTAAAAGTTACAGCGATAATGAAAGCAAGGGGTATTCACAGCAGAGATTTCCAGAGTCAGTATCCAGAAAAGTCAGGACTAAAACACGAATCCCTTTATTTCAAGTTCCGTCTAGCCATACAACTTTAATTCACCCAGGGATACTACCTGACATTTTTGCAGCAGACAAGCTTAGTTGGGTATAGGCTCTGTAGAGAAAGTCAAGTTAGCTAATTTGAGTAGTTAGCATTATTAATTGGCTGATGTACATGGCATAAGTGTGAAAGAAGAAAAAGCAGGTAAGGGAGAGATGCAGAAGTGAAAAAAAGTGTGAGCAAATTCATCACCACTATTGAAAACTTCAGCATCATTCCAGAAAAAAAACCAAAAACCCCCAAAACTTGTGTTTGGTACACCTGCAGCATCTTTGTTACCTTGATAACAAAAGCCCAGCAATATATCCTTAATGAGCAGACACACAGAAAATGCCTGCTGAGAAACAAAATAATTGTACTCTACTTCGAATACTTAATGACTTGGTCATTAAGTCAAATTGAAATTTTTACCTTCAAATTATATATTAATTTCAGTGAAATGGTCCTTCCTTAGAGTGTGTTTCCTACTCAGTAATTACTACTCAGTAAATACTTAATGGAATATTTTGTTTCAAGCCCCTGACATTCTAAAAGGAGGTATACAAACCTTTTATAAATGACTGTTAATTACACATAATGAATGGAACTCAAAATGAGAACTTCTCACCCCATAAAAAGGCATTTGCCACTTGTTTCAAAGGATGCATCTGATGGTCACTGAACAGAGCTTACAGCATGCCAAGTGTGAGGGCTGATTCCTTAGTCAGCAGTGACACATCAGCACTAGAAAGTACAGATACGTTTTCTTTCACGTATGTAAATGGCTAGCAAGGCTCTCTTATCTACTAACAGGGACAAATACACAAAGGGAATAAAACAAGGAGCACAGATTACTTTCAATAAAAAAAAAACAACAACTATAACTCTGAAGAGGCTGTATATGTAATGTTATTTTCATGTATTAAGTGCAGAAACAATACCAAAAAATATATCCCTTCTTGTAAATAAACGGATGAGTGCGACTCATGTTCCATAACGTGTTAATACAACTGAAAAGATCAAAGACCACACCAAGCCCCTGAAAGAGGCAAATTCAAGGTGTAGTAGTTCCAGCAGTGTAGCAATGTCCTCGGACATAAGAAGACTTAAAAACTACTTTAAAACCAACATATGCCACCTCTAGAGTCATCGGGGGTACACCCTGGCGCATTAGCCATTGCTAGCACCGGAGACGAGACAGCAGCGGAGGACCGAGCGGGAAAGGAGGTAGGGAAGCTCCGCGAACAGGTCTCCGGTGGGGATGGCCGGAGGTGGGGCTGCGGGGTGCTCGCGTTGAGACGTGGCGTTTAGGGTGAAACGTGATGCTTAGAAGAGAGTCTGAATGCCTGAAGTAGAGGAAAGTAACAAAACACCTCGTGACCGAACGGAAAGAAGGGGCGAGATCCAAGAAAGGAGGACAGGAGGACGAGGGGTGGGCAGAACGGGGGGAAGAGCCGGGCGCAGGCGGAGAGCCCTGCGGACCAGAGCCGACCTGCAGGAGGGGCTGCTGAGAAGGGTCCGCCGCGCCAGGGCCGTGCAGCAGGGAGAGGGTAGAGAAGAGGAGACCCAAGGCGGGGAAGGGACCCTGGCCCCCCGCCCTCCTTCCCGGCTTACTCCCCGCGTGGGCCCAGAAGGGCACTGTCCCGTCGCTCTGCACCAGGTGCGGTCCCTTGAAGCTGTATTTGTACTCGAAACGCCGGTGTGGCGACCCGGCTGCGATGCCCGCGGCACCAGGAGCCGCAGGGTCGCCTCCCATGCCGTCGCTCCCGGCGAAGCGACTGAGCGACAGCAGTAGGGCGCAGAAAAGAGGCCGAACTCTGGCCTGGGGACCCCTTTGCCTGGATCCCGCCATCTTGGATTCGAGGAAGCGGAGGCCGGCGGGAGGAGGAGGGGCGCGGGAGCCGCGGACGGCCAACAGGGCGCTCGCTGATTGGCGGAGCTCGAGAGACCCCGGGGGCAAGGGTGAGCCCCGCCCCCGGACTCGGCTAGCCCACGGCGGACTCGGGGCATCAGTGGGCGGAGCCCCAAGGGAGGGGGCGGGGCATGGAGGCGGTGCTGTCCGCGAGCTCCTCCCGTCCTCTTTGGGGCGGGAAAGGGTCTCCAATATTGCAACATTCCCTTCCCACGTGATTGGGAGTGTAGGAGGAGTGGACCACGTTCCTACCTGCAAGAATCTTTTTCCTTAAAAAAAAAAAAAAGTAACAATCTTTTTTCCTGCCTCATGACATGCCTTAGAGATGGAATTCTGGAGAGTGCCTGGATGGCTCAGTGGGTTAAGCATCTGCGTTCAGGGTCCTGCCATAGAGTCCCTCATAGGACTCCCTTGGTCCCTGCGGTGCCTGCTTCTCTCTCTCTGTCGCTCATGAATTAAAAAAAAAAAAAAAAAAAAAAAAAAAAAAGAGAGAGAGAAAGAGAGAGAGATGGAATCCCTGAGCCCTAACATCTGTGGACCTATTCGCCACATCTGTCCTGTCTGGCTATAATAAACCATTCCAGTATTAGAAAAAAGTCTGATGTGATAACGATTGTTCAGTAGCTGGTTTTCTTTTCGAAACAAGTCTTTCCAGAAACAAGGCATAGTTTGGTGATAGGATGATCCCACCCTACTTAGTTCCATCAACCTGTGTTCAGGCATTTCAGAGAGCCAGGAATATCAAGCTAGGGAGTTTGCCTATTCCCCCTTGAAAATGGGAAGTATCTGTAGTGGTCTTAAAGGAGCAGAAAAACAGGGGCAGGTTCTTGTTGAGAGAGAACCCCTAGAGGAGAGATGACTAGTGTCTGAGACCAGAGTAGGGCAATCGAAACAAAAGACACAAGAGAACTTGCCACAGTAAATAAATTCAAAACAGAATGCTTTACCTATTTCTCTCCTAATCCCACGTCATCACACCGGCCACTTTGTATTTCCTTAGGTTTGCCTTTCAGTTGAAGTCATGATTGCCTAGGTGGATATTACTAAACACCCACACACTATCCATTCCTCCTTTCGTTCTGTTCAGAACACCATTTTGTTCAGGGTAGCAAGGTGTACAGCCGAAATGCTCGTTTCTCAAGGCTGCAGGACAATTAATGAGAGGTCAGCAGAAATGCCTGAGGAGAGAGTCAGATACCAAATAGGTAAAACCGCACTGGGTGAAGACTTTTCCTTTTCCCTCTTTGTAGGGCTTCCTGCCTGAAAGTGTATGCAATGCCTAGAGAACAGCAGCCATCTTGTGACCAAGAAGCCAGAGGAGCCCCGATCTTTAATGATTCCCTTGAGCTCTCTGGCAGGCCAAGTCTGCCTATCTCCAGACTTCTGTTTTCTGAGATAAGACTCTCACTCATTTAAGCTATTATTTCCAGGTTTTGTTACCCTGCAATCCTAACCGATATCATAGCTCCCATGTATTGAGAGCTACTATATATCAGGCCCCATTCAGGGTGATTCACATACATTTACTCATTTAGGAGGAAATTAACCCAGTATTTTCATTTGACATCAAGGCTTTGCCCTAGCTATTTCATTTATAAGAAACAGTCCTCTTTCTCAAACTATATGTCTATCTTCCCTAAAATAACACATTGAACATCTTAAAAGCCCTTCTCCAAGTTTTTCCCAATTATAAACCAGTCATGAATGGCTTCCCTTCACTTCTTTACAACAGGATGACGTTTTACCTTTGGGTCAATACCATAAGGTTGGTATTTTTGTTTGTTTGTCTTTTGTCTTTAATATCTAAGTTTTGTAAAATACAGCAAGAAGGGATTTTCTACCACCCTCTAGTGACTGAGTCAATTTTCCAAAAAATTAAGCTCCAAATTTTAAGCCAGAAATTCCAAATAAATTATGGAAGTCTCTCCCCATCCTACTGAGCCCAGCACAGAGATAAGACATGAAGTAGCAGCACCGTAGCTCACTTTGGTAACTGATTCCTTGTGAGTCCTTCTTGGTAAGAGCAGTGACTCATTGTGTGCCTCTCCTGGTTTTAGTGTCTTAGATGCCAGAAGACTGACTGGACTGTCCCACTCAACAAATCTATGATGTTGCTTTGCTCTTAAATGAGTAAAAAGACCAGGAGCAGAGTGTGAGGCATCTTTTCTGTGGATCAATGTCTTGTTTTTCCATAATTGCTGATCAATTAAAAAAAAATTTTTTTTAAACCTATCTACATTACCCTTACCAGTGTTACTCATTCTTGTTGGCTAGAGTCAGGGATAAAACTCTGTGGTCCATGAGACACTTCAGTAACCTTATAATAGACCCTCATTTTCATTTGAATTGGCTGGAAAAATTTTCACTTAGTTGCAGCAAATATTGCATTAAAACTAAGGCAACAGGGGCACCTGGGTGGCTCAGTCGTTAAACATCTGCCTCCAACTCGGGTCATGATCCCAGGATCCTGGGATCCAGCCCCAGGTTGGACTCCCTGCTCAGGGAGAAACCTGCTTCTCACTCCCCCTGCTTGTGTTCCCTCTCTCTGTCAAATGAATACACAAAATCTTTTTAAAAAAATAAATAAAACTAAGGCTACATGAATGTTCATTATTTGCATTAATGGATTAACTATTTCAGGGACCTCCTCATGACTCTAAATCAATCATATTTAATAAGAGAAATAACAATGATGATGTTATCTGCTTGATCCTTCAGCGCCTGATCATTCATTCATGCGTGTGTCCGCTTGTATCACTCATTAAGCACAATTGAATACTGCACTTGCCATTTACTAGAGGCAAGGCAGTAAGAATACAACCTGTATAGAGAATTCACATTTAATCTTAAACAATGAGAAAATTGGTATAAATAAATGGGATGCTTGGGGCTACAAAAACAAAACAACAACAAAAAACACCAACTCAATTTAAAGTATCTGAAACAAGAACATAAACTGTAAGCTTTCCCCAGAACTGTAAATTACAGATAGGACTGGGTACAAGGCTCTGCTGGACGTCTTTGAAATTTCCTTGGCTCTAACTTGTATTCACTTTGTCCTCAGTCTTCTCTCCAACCTCTAAGATGGGAGTTCCCTCTTCATATTCCATGGGAGAGAGAAAAAAAATCTCTTCCAGCCTTGGAATTTGTTCTTCTATTCTTTTGGGGGGGGGGTAAAGATTTTATTTATTTATTTGCGAGAGAGAGAGAGAAAGAGAGAGAGAGAGCTTGCACAGCAGGGGAAGGGGCAGAGCGGGAGGGAGAGGGAGAGAATCCCAAGCAGATATTGCACTGAATGTGGAGCGTGATGCTGGGCTGATCCCAGGACCATGACCTGAGCTGAAATCAAGAGTCAGGCACTTAAACAACTGAGCCACCCAGGTGCCCCAAAGCTTCTGTTCTTTATTCAGCTTAGGTTATATGCCCATCTTTGGAACATTAACAGCAGCCAAGGGAAGACCACACACTGAATCAATTACCAATAAGAGCATGGGATTACTAGATTTGGTTAAGAACGGTGGTCCTCATATCTTAGCGTGGTTCAGAATTATCTGTGGAACTCCACCTGCAACGTTCCTAATTGAGTAGGTTGAGGATGGGGCTTACGGATTTGCCTTGCTGGCAAGTTCCAGTGATGCTAATGCTACTTGCTTGGAGATCACACTTTGAGAATCATTGGTTTAGGCAAATCATGATCTAACTCAGGAACTGGGGATGGAGTTGGCTCCCTTGAGCCACATGGGCTATGTGAGTATCTGACCAAAGTTGAGGTCCAGTTTAGAAAGAAGAGGGTTGAAATGGAAGATCAGAAGACAACGAACAGCATCTCCTACACTTATTTAAGCAAGAACATGATAATGTCATAGATTTTATACGCTATTAAGGATGCAAAATCAAAGAGTGATCTAAATTAGGAGGACATGATAACATGATTATAAGGACAAAGAATTTTCCGTTCAAGATTACACCATAGTTCAAATGATCAGATCTTTTTAATCAACAGGGATGCCAGATGTAAAATGTCTAAGGAAGGCAAGCACGGAATTGGACTGAGTCTCTAGACAGAACAGTCATGTTCCCTCTCTGGATGGCCTCTCCTGGCTTTTGGAGTCTTATTGTCTCTGCAAGCCTGGTGTGTAACTGCTAGGGCAGAGCCATAAGCAATTTGCTTAAATCCTTGTCAGGATGGTTTTTAACTAGGGTACCTTTTATAGGTGAAGGTGTAAAAAAGATTGATTGGTCAATCTTTGTATCATTTGTATCTGCCCCCATTCGTCCAATCACAGTAAGAGAAACAAGTGTTTCCCAGAGTGTGCTGCTTAAAACTCCCCAGCGCCAGGAGATGCTATGAGATACTAAGAGGATAGAAGTTTTATAAACAAATGAGTGTAGGAGACTTGAGCTTGCCTATGCACATTGAAATGTTAAAAGCTCATAGAAATTCCCTAGTGGTGAAGCCCAAATGATTTTGTTTTAATACATTTCCCAAAGCTATTTGGTCACAGGAGCCTTTTGCTGTTCACATACGGCAGGACTCCTGTCTTGTGGAATACACTTTTGGAAATGGTGAACGAAACTACTTAAAAACGTTATCAAAGAAATTCTCTTCCCATTAGGAACCACTCCAAGATTTGCCAAACTTCTCTCTAAAAACAAATTCATTGATACCTAATCTGAATGTACCATCATCAATTCTGGGCATTTCACCCATGCCATGATTAAGCTATGATCAAATCTAATAAAATGATTTTCATAGGACTTCGCTGCCAATTCCTCCTTTGACCACTACATACAGACTAAATGAGGGCTTCTGATGCCTTATACATAACAGATACTTAAATATTTTTAAAGGTGTCATACCGCTGAGGAATGTAATCATGAACACACAAAGCCTTATATGTCATCAGGGAACATTCTGGTTGAATAGGACTTTAGCAATTTGACAACTTCAAAATCTGCATGAATAATATGAAGTGTTCATTCACCAATGGTCTTTCTTTCTTTCTTTCCTTCCTTCTTTCTTTCTTAATGTGTTTATTTCTAACACATTCAATTCAGTTGTTTCCTAAACACTTCCAGAATGAATGCCTATGAGATTCTAGGGTCTCCACTATTTCTAGTTTGTTACTTTTATGTTGAGAACTACTTATAATATTTTAAATGTTAAGACAGTTTCTTTTTTTAACTTTGAGAACTACACTCGATGGTTTCGGTATAGTCTAGAAGAATAAACCACCAGTAATGCTGAACGGCATGCTGTCATGATATTCTCATTCAATACCTGCATTTACTCATATTTTACTTCCAAAACCCATCTGAAGAGGCATCTTATTAGGTGCGTTCTGAAGGTCCCTCCTTCCACTAATCTCCCTTTGAGGCCTGCATAATATAAGGGAGGACACGCTAGTGCCCCAACTTTTTTCCCCAAAGTGTTCACTTCTGTTTTTAAAAATAGTTTCTCCCGTTCCCTTGCTCGTCCCAAATTGGTACATGAAGCTTGATGATTGCATAGATGAAATGCATAGAGTAAAACCCTGCAATTATGGTAAAAATACGTACTTAAATTTAAAGCAGTTAGTTACCAAAGATAAATGGAGGCAGGATCCTGCACCAGAATGAGTCTGCTCAATATTGACATAGTGAATTGTCCCGAGGAGATTAAACCGCAACTAGAAAAGCAGGCGGAGGAACCGTGAGTGACAGGGGCTTTATGGGGGGGCGATGCCTCCCAGGGGGAGAGTTCATCTTCTTACTCAAAGAGACGCCTTCAGGGATCACGTAACTTGAATTCCCTGTGAATTCAGTGTCATCTTAGCTCGACCAGCTCTGGAAGAACATATTAACCTCCGCTTGTGATTTTCAGAAAACCGTTCTAATTTAGCAAGTAATTAAGGGTCACATGCAGGATAAAGAGCTAGATAATCTTGGATTACCCACAGGAAGCTTTGTCTCCAAGGCAACCCCCGGTGGAGAGGCTGCTAATGCAAAGACCAGTCGGTTAATGAACTGGGAATGGTAACTGGCTCCCAGACCCGTTAGAGCCCGGGGAAATAGAAATAACAATTATTTGCTACTGAATGATTCGGTGATAGAAAATAAATGCTTCAAAAGCCATAGCAGGCTACACCTTTAGAGAAAGGATGTAATTGCCACTATTCTGCTAGATCCAGTCTACAGATGTAAAATTAGCTTCTCTTGAATCCAGGCTACGCCAATCTTTATTTATGAATTTTAGACTTGTCTCCAGCTGAATCCTCTGGGTCCAGGGCTTCCTATGACCTAATTACCCCACAGCCTAGTTTCTCCAGAGGGGCAGCCTCAGTAACTATACCAGGCTGTGAGATTGGCCCAAGGGACCTTTGGAAGAGGAGACAAAGGTAGCATTGTGCATCAGAGGCTTTCAAATCTCTTGCTGAGCTAAAAAAATAAGATAAGGTTGCACAGATAAGCACTGTAAGAGGATTTCTGACCAGGTTGGTAAAGGTGGAAGGGAAGGGTGCCGAGGACCTAATGAGGAAGTGCTTTGGGAAGGTGGGGACGAAGAGGCAGCCCCAGGAGGAAACATAAGCGGGACAGATTGGAGACCTACGGCACCTCGCGGACTCCTTACGGAGCCTCATTTTCCCCAGCGGCCGAGCTTGGGTCTTGTGTTCATTTCACAAAGCTTTCTACAACTCCGTGAACCCTGTTCACTTCGCTCTTTTAGAAGCTTACTGAAATGCATTTCACACTCAACCGTATGCTCTGTCTTGCCTGCCCTTGGTTTTGGGACTCTTTGCTTGTGATCATGCATATTTTATCCATATTCTATGAACAGTTACAAAGAATCAGTCGCGAGGTGTGCACTGTGTTCTATGCTGGAGGTAGCAAGATAAATGAGATATGGTCTCTGACAGCGGGAATCCCCAGACTGGTGAAGAAGACCGCTGAGCAAGCAGGAATACACCATAAACCCCGAAGAGGGAAAAGCTGCCGGATGTTGCTTTTACAGGGGATGCCGAACGTTCTTGGATATTTAGTAATAAGAAAGAAAGCTAGTAGCATTTAAGATGGTTTATCGCGAAGGCCAATGGCATGGTAGAATAAAACACAGCGCTCAGGGAAACCTTGGCATCAAAAATTTCAGCTCGTGATCACTAAATGAAGAGACAGACGAGAAGCAGAGGGTGATGAACTTCTGGGTTAAGGCAGAAAAGAGTAAAGAGCAAGGAAGATATTTTAGCAAAGATTTACTACAACCTCCTTCCCAGGAAAATCAGCCTAGTATGCTGTGTTTTCCCCATCCACCGAGGTAGACTACCACATTTTTGAGCATTTCAGGACAGATTTGAGTATGTGAGAGATGAAAATGATCCAAAAATGATCTGAAACTTACCAGGTTTAGATGACAGGAACTGGAAAGAGACAGTTCACTTTAAGGTGACACCAAATTGGAAATGGACAGATTTCACGGTTTGGGGGAACAAGTCTTATGATTCCACAAAACAGAGATATACAAGCTGATGGGATTTATGAACGTTGTGTGTTTCTCTAGGAAGCTGTTTTCATGATAAAGGAATGAATGCCCAGTGTTTGGGGGCAGCGGGGTGGGGGGGGGGTGGCAAACAACCGAGAAAGACAAAAGGAAACCTGATACAGCAAAACTTACAAGGCTCTGGGGAGTTGAGACCCAGATAAGATTGCTCCAGAGAGAAGCAGGGCCCCAAGGAAGGGCCAAAGAAATTCAGTCTTTAGCCTAAAGGCAAAGGAGAAGAAAGAGATACCAGCTCCACGGAGGGAAACTGAAAACATTTCGTGGTATAGTGAAGATACTCAAATGGGGGAAAACCTGCTGCTGTGTCAGATGGGGCTGGGGAAGGCTTTTAGTAGGGGTCGAGGACACCAGGGTGAGATGCTCACTCCACCCACCCATGTGCACTGTAAAGAGAAATGGGACATGGAGGTAAGGGGGCTTCTCACTTTCCCTTCCGTATTTGTAAACAGCTGCAAAAAGCACTGGGGTAGGGAGGGGAGGGGAGTAGATCTGGGAGCAGATACAACACACAAGCCAGTTGGGAGGTAGAAGTAAACGGAAGCCTTTTGACCAATGACTATTTAAATGGTCTGGAAGTATGCAGGAAGGTGCTCTGCGCCTATAATTATGGTCATGATTTATAACCTTCTCTGGGTTAAATTTCAGATATGCGTCACCACATCTAAAAACCATAACCAGGGCCTAAAACTGCAATCAACTGATTAACTCAGCTGATTACCATTTATTATATTCCTCTGTGTGTCGTGTGCTGCTCCAAGCCTTAGGGGTATAGCAATGAGCCAGACAGAGGAGACCTTGTTCTCATGGTGTGTTACATGCTCCAAACAGGAAACAGACAGTAAAACTATCAACAGATTTTTTTTTAAAGAAAATTTCAAACTGTGGTATCGATAAATGCTGTAAAACCCAACAACAATACCAAAAGCCAACAGAAATGGGATTGAGAGTGACTGGTGGGGCTGGGTGGGCAGCTGGAGGGCTCTGGGAAGGCCTCACAATGGGGAGACATTTGATCTGAGGACTGAAGCATATACAGGCAGCCAAGTGAGGATCAGGGGACAGAGTGTCCCAGGCAGAAGGGACAGAAAGTGCAAAGTCCCTGGGGCAGGAAAGCTGTGGCTTGTGGCAAAACAGAAACGCAGAATGACTGGAGTGTGGTCCAAAGTTGGAAAGGGGTTGGAGACGATGCTGGGAGATGGCTGGTTCATTCTAAACATGGTGAGGAGTTTGAATCTTATTCGAATTACAGATGAAGAGTGTTGGAGTGTTTTCAGCAAGTGACTACTATAATCTTCCTCTGTGATCTGTGCTGCATTAAATGAATCTCATGAACCAGTGGTCCCAGCCTCATCCAGAAGTTTGTTAGAAATGCAGTTCTCAGGGCGCCTGGGTGGCTCAGTGGGTTAGGCCTTTGCCTTCAGCTCAGGTCATGATCTCAGGGTCCTGGGATTAAGCCCTGCATGGGCCTCTCTGCTCAGCAGGGAGCCTGCTTCCTCCTCTTTCTCTCTGCCTGCCTCTCTGCCTACTTGTGATCTCTCTTTGTCGAATAAATAAATAGAATCTTTAAAAAGAAAAGAGAGAAATGCCGATCTCAAGGCGCCTGGGTGGCTCAGTTGGTTAGATGTCTGCCTTTGGCTCAGGTAATGATCCCAGGGTCCCCGAATCGAGTCCCCCTTTGGGCTCCCTGCTCAGCGGGGCGTCTGCTTCTCCCTCTGCACGGCCCCCCACACACTCATGTGCTCGTATTCTCTTTCCCTCTTCCTCTCTTATACATGCATGGGTGCAAAAATAAATAAATAAAATCTCTAAAAAGAAAGAAATGTAGATCTCAGATCCCACCCCAGACCAAGGGAATCAGAATCTGTATTGTAACAAGATCAGCAGGTCTGCGCATGTGCATAAAACGTGGAGAACCACTGCTATCAACATATTCATGCTTTAAAAGGACTCTAAGCACACCTAGTAAGATGGCTACAATTAAAAAAAAAAAAAAGAAAAGAAAAGAAAAGAAGGAAGGTATTGGTAAGGTTGTGGAGAAGCCGGAACGCTCATGCATTGCTGATAAGAATGTGAAACAGTGTGGCGTTTTGGGAACCAGCCTGCCTATTGCTCAACGGGGCCAACGTAAGTTATCTCGTGACCCCGCAATCCCACTCCCGAGGTTACGTCTCCAAAAAAGTTGCAAACAGGTGTTCAAAGAGAAACTTGTCAGTGCACGTTCATAACAGCACTATTTGCAATAGCTGAAAGTTGGAGACCGCTCAAAGGTCCATTAGCGGCTGCAGGTAAACAAATGGTCAAGTATTCGGCTAACGGTGTATAATTCAGCCCTAAATGGCACACAGAGCGCATGTGTGTTACAATACACACGACCCTTGAAAACATGTATGCTAAGTGAAAGAAGCCAGACACCATAGGTCACTTACTCCATGGTTCCGTTTATAAGAAGTATTCAAAATAGGCAAATCTATGAGGACAAAAAGCAGCCTGGTGGTTCCCGGGGGCACGGGGGAAGGAGGATGGAGAGGGTCTGCTTCCAGAGCATAGCATTCCCGCTAAGGGTGATGGAAATGTTCAGGAGCTAGACAGTGGTGGTGCTTGGACAACTCTGTAAGTGTACTAACTGTTACTAACGGTAAATTTTATGTTATGTGTATTGTACTGTCATTTTAAAAATGGACTGTAAAGAACAAAAGTGGGGGGCACCTCGTGGCTCAATGGGTTAAGCAACCGCCTTTTTGGCTTGGGTTGTGATCCCGGGGTCTTGGGATTGAGCCCCACATCGGGCTCTCTGCTCAACAGGGAGCCTGCACATGCCTCTGCCTGCTGCTCCCCTTGCTTGTGCTTGCTCCCCCCTCCACTGTTTCAAATAAATAAAATTTTAAAAAAAGAACAAGAGTGGAAAACACATCAGATGGTACTTCTTCTAGGCCACTTGTGGGTGTGGTCTCTGGTTGCTAAGTGGTGTTTTCATTTTGTAGCATTTCATTGATGAGCAGCATAGTAAAACCTTGAAATGCACCTACATTGTTTTGAGAAAACAAGCTCATGGACCTCTGTAGTACCTCGTTGAAAGCTAAAATGAGAATGTGCTTGGCTAACTGAGATATGAACCAAGTCACATGCGGTTCAGCAAGGTCAAGCAAGGGAAGGTAGAGTCGATGAGGGTGGGATAGCCACAATAGGTACGAGAGAGAAAAGAAATCAAGGAGTTAGAGGCCATGGCCAGAGGGAGCTCTGTGGACAGAAAGTCAATTTCCACAACTGGGTTCATGTATGGATGAACCGCAGATCACGCAGAAACCACCGGGTTCCCTTTGCTGTGCCATATGCAACGTCATCCAGACACATTCTCAAATTGTGCTTCCAACCCACAGCCTGGTCCATTACACCAGGGGAGAGACGCACATAAATACATATTTTACCTGGATTGTTCTGGGGCTTTGAGATGAGGCGTCTGGAGGACCACAAGATGCTAGAGGACCAGTTAGGGATATGGTTATTGCAAAACAGTGAGCACCTCTGAGCCCTGGACAGAGGTTATCTTGGAGAACGTGGAGCCATCAGAAGCACCACCAAACTTGTTAGGATTTTTGACAAGAATAGTTCATAGGCAGTGAGGAAAGTGTATGTCTATGAAGAGACACGTCATGTCTGGTTTGAAGCAGCCACTGATGATTCTTTCCTCCATCCATTATTTCACTGGGTTTGATAAGATGATGACATTCTTTTTTTTTTTTGGCAAATGAAATATGTTTAATAAATATTCGGATCAAAATTAAACTAAGGTAAAAACCAAATATATGGTAAGTAAATGCTACCAAAATGATCTAGAAGCAAAATAAAATATGACAAACTAAAAGAAAGAACAACAAAACCATGTCTAGGTAAGAGGGTCATGTCACGGAGGACCCTCTGTCTATCTGAACTTACCAATGAATCTGAACTTACAGATTAACCTTTAGAACTCAGTCAAGTTCTGTCTTCTCCAGGAAGCGGTCCCCATTACTCCCAGTGTGCACCAGGATCACTTCTGAACTCCCGAATTCTGCCCTCTGCCCTTAAAGCTTCTCTTCTCCAGAACAGCTTTAGTCCCTTCTACTGCTGCCCACAGACCACCCTGTGGAGCCTTGGGCATTGAGGTCCTCTTCCTTCGGCTAAATTCCCGTTGAGCACTAGAATCCTTTTGGCGGAAAGCGCCCTCCCAGCCATTCCAGATGGGAGGCCTCGTGCTCCTTCCTCCCTTCCATTCCCGCTGCTGTGTTACCTCCAGGCTGTCATTACCTCTCCGATACCTGTCACCTGCCATCTACCAGACTTTGCCCTTCAAACGTGTACCCCCCCCAACCCCCTTCAGAACCTGCTGAACACGAGCTGGTCAGATCACATCTTTCTCCTCCTCTGACGTCAGAGAGCACAGCCCACACTCCAAAGAGGCTTGAAAAGCAGGGACAATACAGTTAAACGGTTCCAAACCAAAGAGTTAGTTTCCAGGCATCATCCGGAAGTGACCTCTCTGTTTCTGTTGCTTGCTTTCATTGTTTTTCTGTTTGGTGGTATCACTTTGAACTCATGGTTTTTGATGTATTTGATGCATTTTAATCCATTGCATTTATGATCCAGGAGCCCCATTCTCTAATCTTGCCATTGGCATGATCTGCGAGGAAGTCACTTACCTTTCCCGATCTTCCACTCTTCCTTGTCCAATTGGGAGACGTGTCTCTGCGATCTTCAAATTCCCCTCTCACACTAAAATGCTGAGATCTTGGGGGCGCCTGGGTGGCTCAGTCAGTTAGGCTTCTGCCTTCAGCTCAGGCCATGATCCCAGGGTCTGGGATCAAGCCCAGAGTTGGACTCCCTGCTCAGTGGGGAGCCTGTGTCCCCCTCTCCCTCTGCTTGCTGCTCCCCCTGCTAGTGCTCTCTCTCTCTCCCTAATTAAAAAAAAGAAAATCTTTTAAAAAATGTGGAGATCTTAATTTCTGGCTCTCATGTGTCTCAGTTCATATAAAGGTATTTTCCTATAGATGTCAATTGAATCATTGTCTAACTAAGTTCAGTTCACTTTCTATCTGTGCAAATTATTTTATCAAATTAATCTGTAAAACAAAAACATTGTCAGATGACTTGTTCTTTTTTATTTTTTAATATTAAAAAACACAGCCACTGAACCGATAGAGGCCACATTGATGGACCCCGCTGCTTGCTCTTTCAGAAGCTGCCTGTCAGCTGGCCAACAGCTTCCCCGGCCTCCTGCTAAAGCACCTGCTGAGGATCTGCAGACCCTGGTGTGTACTTCCTCCCTCTCCCTTTCCACCTCCCTCTGCACCCCCTCCCCCACCTCGTCATTTTCTATCCTCAGGCTGCTCCTTAACTCATTAGAAGCTGCTTTAATAGCACCTGAGGGGAGGCTTTGCTGTCTGCTGGTTGGAGCTCAAAGCACCTGCCTCGATGTCACCCGGAAGCCTCGGTGAACGTGTCCTCAACGCCCACACTCTGGCCTCACACACTGCTTTTCCCCCATAGCATTTATGACAGCATCAGGAATCAGAGCATCTCTTGTGTAAATCTTTGTGTGACACCTGACTCCCGCCCTGGACAAGAAGTTCCGTGAGGGCAGGTTATGTGGGATTTTGCTCACCTTCATGTCCCCCACACTCAGCTCAGGTGGCCCTTGGCCGGCATCCCAGGACTTGTTGGCTTCGTGAGCGACCGAATGCGTCAATCTGATGGAGATCCACTAGGACACACAGAGATCTTCCTCTTGATTTTCAAACTGTCCATGTAAGATTAGAGCACAATGTCCCCGCAGCGCTGACATCGGTGGTCTAGGTGTCAAAATATGCGTGCAGATGTGTGCGTGTGTATTCAAGGGACAGTGGGGTTCTCCTGTTCTAATCCAAGGTACTCAGGGACTTCAGAAGAGGAGACTGGGCAGTTTCTGGTCCAGTGGGGCTGCAAGGTATTCGGGGAAAAAAAGCATTGACGTGGTAGGTTGAAGTGTGGACTCAGCCCCTCTTGGTGACCTGGGTCATTGTGAGCTCCTCACTTCTTCCTCTGCAGACCAGTGGTCCCTGTCAGGATCTTTCTAGCGTGGCAATCCTAAATTTCTCCATGTGGGGAGTGTGGTCTCACCGACCTAGAGCCAGGGTACTGGCCGGCTCAGGCCACAAATGACGGAAATGATGTTCATTCTAAATATCGTCCCCTAAATGAAACTCTTCCTTTTTTCAGACCAGCTGCTGCACAATCATTGTTGCCTTTTACGAGTCTGTGTGCTTCCCGGGTTTCTGTCTCTCCCTGAGTCTCCTTGTTTTGGCTTTAAGTTATTGACACGTAACTGCATGCCAGGCTCAGTTCCAAGCACTTGACGTGTATCAGCTCATTTCAACAAGGATAAACTGCGGTCGCCCTAGGGTTTGCGCATGTCACGTGCTCACAGTGACAGGCTGACCTGTGGCATGTCAGCTTCCTATTTCTTTGACCCATGCCTACGGCGTGGCTGGATTTTACATTCAGGCGGCATGGAAAGGTGAATTAAGCACTCGAACACTTAAGAGGGAGTGGAAGACAAACCACAGGGCTATGCCTTCAAGTAAGTTGCGGTGTATCAGGAAATTAACCTACAAGGAGGTTTTGACAACAATGAGGTAATATATAAAGCGCTAAATCCTTCGGCATACTTTCTAAATCCTCCAAGAGATCAGGGAAGGGAGCCTCAAAAGGCAGCCCCAGGTAGCCCATGTTCTCGATGCTTATCTCCAAGTCCCTGGCAGCCTTCCTTTCTGCTGGGTCCTGTTACACAGCAAGACAAGCCAGCCGCCCTGCCCGCCAGAAGGTGATTCTGGAAGCCCACTGTTCTACAGCACGCCTCTCCTCCCTGCAACACACTTGGCTCTCATTTCTTTGCTACTTAAAAAGGTAAACAGTTGGGGGTGGGGTGGATAGGGAGAGGGAGAGGGCGGTGGGGTTATGGACATTGGGGAGGGTATGTGCCATGGTGAGTGCTGTGAAATGTATAGGTCTGATGATTCACAGACCTGTACCCCTGAGGCCAATAATACATTATATGTTAATAAAAATAATTTTTTAAAAAAAGGTAAACAGTCCCCTTGACTGAAGATATGAAGATGCCATTTTTCTGATGATGAAGTTACACAGGTTCATTCTCAAGATTTGGAAAGCAATAGAAAAGCATAGAGAAAAAGCAGGAAAAAAATCAACACTTTCAACTCTCAGAGGCACTCTTGGTTAAGTCAATGCTACCTTCTTTTCACTAATTCTTATTCCTTGAAGGCAAATAAATGTTCGTGACCACGTTTCACCCCGTGCCTGGGACCCAGGGGTAGTTCTGGTGGCAAATCACATCAAGCTGGCAGGATGAGAACTACCCCCGCCCCCCCCCCCACCCCAGCCCCCACCCCAGGGGCCGGGAAGGGGGACAAAGATCGGGATGACGCAGGCCTGATTCAGTACAGTCTCGCCCCACGGTTCTGAAAGGGAGCCAGGGAATTGGAACATAAAAGTTTTAGACGGAATTCAGCCCCACATGTGAATGAAAGGACGGGCACAGCCGGACTCACCGGTGATTCCTGTTCTGGCTAACCTGGGAAGATGCTCTGGAAAGATCTGAAATTCAACTCTCTCCATCCATCAGTCGAGCCCCTTCCTCCCCGATCAAACCTTTCCCTTTCACCCCTCTTGGACACACACAGATGACAGCATTTTTTTTGTTGTTGTTGTCCGACTACACTTCATAGTTCTCTTTTTTTTTTCCCTTTTTTGGTCTCATTAACTCCACTCCCTCAGTCTCCCCAGATTTTCCAATGATTAAAGTAGTGGGCTTTTAAAAAAGGCCTCCAATTAGCACCTCATCAGCTCCAATTAGAGGAGACAAAAGCAGTGTAAAGATAACTCAATGAGAGAGGCCCGCGCAACCTCATGTAATCACTTAAGACAAGCATTGAACATTCTCTTTGCTAACCACGCTGGGGCTAACCACCTTTCTTTCTTCCTTTTGGAGGCATTTAAGACTGTTTTGCTGGGAAGACAGGCCTCCCGGGAGTCTCATAATTCCTTACTCAGAGGCTACCTGTTTACAGCTCCGGGAGCCGAGGACCTAAACAATCTTATATTGTCTGCCCGACGCTTCCCTAAACTTCAGCCTCTCTAATGGCCAGTTCCCTGGGAGCAGCCGAATCAGTTAAAGCGGGGCTTTATGTTCACAGAGGTTCTCCTTGGAGTATCTTCTAATTACACAGGAGGGCAACAATGTATTTTTTTTCAATGAGAGTTCTTTGGAGCAGTTAATTTGGTGCCTGTACTAAATGCCCCCAAACATTAATTAGGGTGGAAGGAACCCTAATTTCCTCTGCGGCTTTCCCCTCCACTTACTTCCCTCGCTTTCACATAGGCCTGGGTGAGTCTCCATAATGAAATTACCTCATTAATGCCTTTATTCTTCACAGTAACTCATTCAAAACCGACCATTTAGCTTTAATTTAATGCTGTCAAAAGGAAAAAGGTGCATTCATGGCTTTGATTAGCAAAAAAATCCCCCCCCCCCCAGGGGCGGACAGATTTAAATTATGAAGATGGTAAGTAGTGAGTTATAATTGGGCACAAGCAGCATTTCGGGAAAGCGTAAATGCTTTCAAAGCCGGGCCGGGCCGGTCTGCGGGCTATTAACTGTGTCCAGTGCCTTGTTCTCTCTATTTGAATTGATGGCAAGTTAACTATAAAAAAGAAAATGGGGTTTAATTTTTGTTTAATACACAGTGGGGTTGTATTTACCCACAGAGCAATAGCTTTTTGATGAGCTCAGTCTTTGTTCTCTTAATAATTTATTATCCGTGCTTTCTAGCATGAGTCTTGAAGGGCGCCGTGCGTGCCTCTGTTTCTAGGGAAAAACAAACCCTTAAGGGCATGGACTGAGCCGGGGGGGGGGGGGGGTTGACCCAACACCCCGACTGGGGCAGCACCAGATATGTGAGTTCGAACAACACGTTTCATAAGGATTTTTAGAGTTATAGCACCGTGGGGATTTAAGCTCTAAACACCTCTTTCCTCAACATTTTCTCAGTTGATACAACAATCTCAGGAGGAAGGGCTTCGATAGCATGTGCCCAGTGAAAAAGCAGATGTTCAGGGAGCCTGAGGGATTTACTAAAAAAAAGAAAATCACGGTTAGTGGCAAATGCAGGACTAGAAGCCACTACACTGCAGGCCTGGGGAGCTCACAATGCACAATACTCCAATTTTGAGGACAGAGTTGCCTTTTTGTACCATCCAGGGTTTCATATGTGTTTATGTTGGCTCCATCTCAATTTGTTTGTAAAGAAGGGTCTACATCACGAGGTAATACTAGCCTATCTGAAATATATTGTCGGGTGATGCAGATTTACATATGTGTAATGATATAACACATGGTTTATTACACGGCCATGAATCACAAATGGATGGAGTGGGTCGTTTGGAAGCACAGAGGTGTTTAGTCACTAAGCAATGAGACAGAGATCCAAACAAGATCAAGCATCTTCTCTTAAAACCTTTTCATAACCATCAAAACAATATAGAGGCTCAATAGAAAGAGTATGGGACTTGGAGTCAGAGACATCTGCTTTAAAAATCCCACCTCGACCATGAAACAGGGGCCTTCTATTTTCTCAGTTTGAGTTGTCCAATCACAAAACCAGTTTGGGAGGATGAGATAATACATGAAACGAGTGGATAAGTAAACAGAGCCTTGCAAGTTTCAGAGAGTAAGTGTTGGGGAGGAAATACTTTCCAACTACCCTCTTAGGTTCAATGCTGGAGGCCTGCAAATAAAGCGGACAAACACTGGATTAGCAGGAGAAAAGACAGATTTTTTACTGACTTAATGAGGAATCTGGGATTTACGTACTATTTTAATAGGAAATGGGGAAGAGCAGAGGAGCACTTCTGGAATAAATGACTTCATAGAAACAGGGTTGGGGAGCAGAAGAAAAGGGTATTGAAAAACAAATGATTTTTTGGAACAGTAAATGGGCCTTTGGGAGAATAGATGGCAGATGTGATGCTTTTGTGATAGTGTATGTTTGGGTGTGGCAGAGACTCTTCCTCTCCAAGAAGAGATTAGAGTTGTTTGGGGGGAAAGGATTTATGACAACTGAATTCTTTTAGGAGACCCTGCTTTTAGGCAAATACGGGGTTTCAGGAACTTAAATGCTTGCAGCTTAAAATATCTTTTATGCCACCGTGGCTTATTCTGGATCCCTTCCTAAGGAAAACATGGTATTAATAATAACCATTTATTGAACCAAGCTAAGTGCCCTGTATCTTAGAAAAGCCCCCATATTGCATTAATTCATATATTTTTGCATTCATTCATATTTATGGTTTAGAAGATAATATTTTAAGTAATAACCATTTTAAAACTACCCTATTAAGTATGCCATTACAATACTTTATATGTTTCTGAGCACTTGAGATTACAAAATATTTTGGCAGCAAATGTCAAATACAAATTGTTCTCCCCATATAGAAAATATTGACAATGGGGAGAATGTGTTTTCTACATCAAGTCCATGTAACTCCATCAGATAGTCGACAAATATTTAACCTCTTTTTGGTTGTCACAGTCAAGCATACCACTTGTTTAAAAAAAAAAATTATTCATTAGCAAAACAAAGTATCTCCTTTAATTAATGTAGTATCAGTTGTTTCAGCCAGTAACCGATTATACCAATGTGAGAACCAGTATTTTTCTGGTCTTTGGTTTATTGGGCTTGGTCATTGTTGAAATGGCTATGGGGTGTTTTGGGTCAAGACCCTTATCTTCTTGCTTTGGAAACCTGAAGCACACTCAGGTTTGGAATAGCAGGGAACACCAAACCTTCTTGGAGAAAACTTCCTTCATGTTGGCTGTTTCACTTAAATTGTCACAGCTTCCTGTTCCTTCCCTGTTTATGGTTGATCTGTGTGTGTGTGTGTGTGTGTGAGAGAGAGAGAGAGAGAGAGAGAGGAGAGAGAGAGACTGAAAAAGGTTAAAACCTCTGGCTTGGACTGTGAGCTTTCGTATCTTCCTGACATGTCCGGCACAGTGATGTGAACAATGGGCCTCGTTAAAAGTAGTGTTGTACACAGCAGCATGTATAGGACTGCTGCTCCCCTCTCCTGTACCCCATTAGTGCAATTTTCAGGCATGACCTCAGGCTTTTTATACTAAAAGAAAAGGATTTGCAAAGCATCTTTTTGTGCATTTCCTCTTCATTTAGGACTTTCTGTGGGCACATCATTAATATCAGTAAATAATTACAGCAGAGGGATTTTGTTCTAGAATTAGAAACATATTGTATTATATTGGCAATGCATTCCACATAAGACACCAAATTGCATAAAGGCCACTGGAAAATAGGTATACCAAAGATTGCTGGTCACCCCTGAAGCCAGGACAGACGCCTGGGGTGGATCCTCCCCCAGAGCCTTCAGAGGGAGTGTGTGGCCCTGCCAACATCTTGATTGTGGACTTCTAGCCTCCAGGACTGTGAGATAATGAGTTTCTGCATTTTAAGCCACCCATTTTATGGTATTCTGTTTTGGCAGCCCTAAGAAGTGAACACAGGTGCAGTACAAATGTTCTTAGAAATGATTATTTAACCTCATTCTGAGTAATGAGCCTTACTCTTCTGTCATCATTATTATGACTCGTACATGATTTATTATACAAATAAGGTTCATATGCTCTTATTAGTACAATATTTGTGTATTTTTTCATTCATGTAATCCTTTTCTTCCAAAGATCTTCGAGCGTTAACAGTTCCATCACTGCTGGATATCTGTCAGAAAAAATTTTTTTCTAAGGCACTTCTCTGACATTCTCCCTTTCCCCACCACCCCCAAATCAAATATCCCATGTATAGGCCTCTTTGGTGTCTTGCTTTTACTCTGCGGTGTTCTTGACCATAGGGAAACACCAGATGTCAAGGTGACTTTCTCATTAAGGGAAGTCATTTCCATCTCTTGTTAAAATGAAGGTAATATGCACATTTCAAAAATTTTAGGAGAAATAACGTACTTACAGCATTGGCAGACTCAAGAACCATGGAGTAAGTGAAAAATCTTTTCCATAAACAAGTGAGAAACAAAGTTGAAAGCGTCTAGTTCAAGGGCTGGGACACAGGACGTGCTTACTAGCTACTCATTTCTGTCCTTCCATTCCTCGTTTATTTAATAGCGCATTAGTGTTCCAGAAACAGGGAAGTCAGGCAGAAAATCCATGTTTTTAAAAAATATTTATTTATTTTAGAGAGAGAGCACGCGTGTGTGCATACTCCTGAGTGGGGGGAGGGGCAGAGGGCGAGAGTCCCAAGCAGAGTACGGGCTGAGCATGGATCTTGATATGGGGCTTGGTCTCATGACCCACGAGATCACAACCTGAGCTGAAACCAAGAGTGGGGCGTTTAAGCAACTGAACCACCCAGGTGCTCCAGGAAATCCACTTTGAGTCAAAGAGCTATATGGGAGATACTCCAAGAATTTTGTAAACTCTTAAGACAAATTTATAATATGCATAGTGTGAGCTTACAGGTGCCTCAGAGCCATGAGCTTCAAGCAAGGCTTTAAAAACATAGGTTAGACATACCCAGTGTACTCCGACGTGACCTCTCCCAGCCCGGAATACCCATGTTGTCTTGTTTTTCTAAACACTGTCTGCCTTGGAAGCTGTTTGTTTGTGTCTGTGAATGATCTCCTCTAACAGACGCCTGGAGGAAAGGAGCCCTTTTATTCAACATTTTGTTTTTGCCCACAATTAACTCACTTTGTATGTTGCCCCAAGTATTGTCATTCCTATGTCTTCTACACTGTTCACATGTCTGCTTTCTCCCATAAGCTATGAACTCCTCCAGGGCCAGGCCAGTCACACAGGTGCATTCTTACACCCACTTCCTGCTCCAGGGTGCCGGCCAAATTCACGTCTACTTCAAAGCCACTCTTGTTTCTGGCAAAATCCTCTTGGACCTGAGCTGGTTTCCTCCCCTGGGTCCGGGCCGAGAATTTTAACTCTCTGATCTTACTCTACGCAACGTGTTTCTACAACATAACTCAGTATGGGGCACATAAGGTTGATACTTAACCGTAAGAATAATGCTTGAGCGTGTTATCGTTATACATTGTGCAGTCCCGTGACATCGGATTTTCATACAAGGTCAGCTTGTAGATGCAGAAAAATGCCATATTTGCATGGTGGTAGAGAAACCGTAGTAATTGAAGGCAAGTGATGCGTAAAGCTTTACTTCACTCTCCGTGTCCTCATCCAAACAATGAAAAAACAAATGCCAGTCCCCATTAAAAACACCGTATTCATTTTACACGGGGTAATTTACCAATGAGTAAAGAAAACGGAACCTTCGGGAATATTCATCCCCTTGGATTGCTGGCGCGTTGGATTCGCGCTAGACTGAGAGTCCGTTCTGAAGAACACAGAGACAGCCTGTAATTGTGCCCTGGAAAGTACACGATTTCATTTTCTTCACCGTGGCTGGACTGGAGGGAAAACGGCACACAAACCCCTTCTTCTCTCTCCTTCTTTCCTTGTTGCATCTGGTCGATTCTAACAAATACGACAAATGACCAGGCTGTATCGGCATCACCTAGTCAAGTAGCCCTTTCAGTCCGCTCAAAAGAGCACACACGTCATCCAGCATTTGGCTGAATGCACAATTCACACTGAATAGGGCAAATATTTGGATTCAAGTATAGGTCAGCAGCGACCAATTGAAATATTGATAAAGGGAGCCTGTGGGAACTAAATGTACATAAAAGAAGGAAAGAAGGAAAGGGAAAAAAGGAGGTTCTCAAGGGGTGAGCCAGGGCACGGAGACCGCAGGGCTGATGGGTCTCTCCCACGAGTAGGTAGGTGGCTTAGCTCAGAAGTGAGGGGAGCCGGCCCCAGCAGCCTGTTCTCCTGGCTTCGGAAAGCGCCATGGTCAAACTGGGCCACTTGGTTCCAGCATGGAATTCATCATTTACTATCAAGTACCGCGAAACTTTCCCATAGGATTCCCCTGTCCCCGCTCACCCAATTTTATTTAAAAAGAGAATGAGGCTGGAGTCTCTTTGTGTGTGTGTTTTTTTTTTCTTTTTAAATTGTCCGATTTAGCCCCCAGATCACACCAGGGTGGGTTTTATTGGCTTGAGAACGCTCCCGAGCACGGAGGAGTCCCTAGCAACCTCCTGGCTCCGACCCCCAACCGTGCACTCACCCGGGACGCCCAGCAAATCCAGACCTCTGTGGCTCAAAGTCAGTGTTTGCCGCCGTCACAGCCCATTTATAATGCCTTGCTTTATGGGTGGTTTGATTCCCAAACACTGACTTGGCATGTGGACATTAACGTGTCTCTGAGCTACACTCAGCTGCATCCTTCTCCTCCGACAATAGTCAGAAAATCCCAGTCTCAGGCTTCACACCAGAACGCTCCGCTTTCTTGCATTAACCCTGCGAGCACCAGACTCCTCTGCGGGGCTAGCTTAATCCCTCCTCTCACCCCAATTTGAAACCCCTCAGTGAGCGTCCCAGTCCCGTTTGGGTTGTTCCCAGCTTGCTCCCCCGCCTTAGGAATTGCGGTGGTGGCCAACAGGAACACTAGGCAGCCGCTGCAGCTCAGCTGAATTTGGGGGGTGCGGCGAGGGTTGTAGGTAATCATTAGGTATGGGGGGGGGTCACCCCATGGAAATGAAGCCTCTGCCTGCAGCCTGCACCCCCGAAGATGGTAATGGACTTCAGAGAGGAAGCCATTTAGTGCAGATGTCAGACTTGAAACCAACGAAAGGCACACTGGCTTCTCCGAAATGTATTCCAAAACCCGGACAGGGAATGTTGGTTTACTCAGCCCTCTGTGAATCAGGCTTCTTTATCAAGCCTGGAGTTTTAACCCCATAAGATAAAGACCATTGATATTTATCCCAAAGAACCATCACATCTCACAATGTCAAATTGTGCTCAGAATAAAATGTTCTCTTATAGTTCTTGGCATTTTTGTTTATGGAGCCTGCGATATTTACCTAATAATCAGAATGTTTATCCAAATAGACCATGCCACCCTTGGTCACTTCTGATAACTTTTTGTTTGGCCTTATAGCAAATGGTTATTTAAATGCTGAATGAAACTGCCTTAACCTGGAACCCCGCAGGCCAACCGATGGGGAGGGTTGGGGGGTTGCGGTAGCCTGAGCCCACTGATCTCTCGTTCAGAAATTCTCACTCCCTCTGGACCACCACCTGTGTCTCTTGGGGTGTTAGAAGCTTAGACAAGGAAGTGGGTGAGTCAGTGAAATTCCATCACTCTTTTAAGATGAGAGGCCAAGTCCGAACTGGGGAAATAGAGTAATGGGTGTGGGTGTGTGGGCAGCACTGGTGCCTCAACAGGACTTTTACGATCATAGGAGCAGAACCCGATCAATGCAGAGAATAAAAAAAGTAGGGTGAGTTATACCAGGATGGAAGGGTGCCTCCGAGCTGGAAGGGCCACGGGCCTTGCAGGCAAGAGGAAGCATGAAAGGCAGAGCCATCATCGGGGGGAAAGCAGAGGTCCCTCCCCTGCCCCTCCACTCCTTCTGGGGCAGCCGGGTCTTCCACTTTGCCTCTCACGTGATCGCGATCGCTGGATATTAGGGCAACTTCAGAATAGAGACCAGACTCACATTATGCTGATTTCCCTCATTTTCTTTGAAAAATGGGAAAGTGCCCTGCCTTATCAATTCTAAGACGCCTCAGATGATAAGACCCATCATTAGCTGAAGTATCTCTAAAAGAGAAAAACCACCGCCCGCCTGTTAAACCCTGACACCATCTTAACAATAGTCCTTTGCAATGCACAAATTGATGTCACTGGTCTCTCATTGCTTTGACATTTCTTTCATCCATTCTGAGGGATTTGGCCCTTTCTTCTGCCTTCTGTTGCGTTTCTTGGTAAGCAATCCTTATCTCAGTAAACAAAAGGTGGCACAGCTTCATTTAGCTCTTTTGAGGTGATCTGCCGGAAAATATAGAACTGCTGTTTATTTTCACCAAAGAACATTTGCTTTACTTACAGCAAATTCACATCCCGTTGCTCTAGTTCTGCACCTCTTGGTAGACACAGTGACATTTTGTTTCAATGTTGAATCAGAGTGGAATTTTCTTGCAGTCATCTTAAAGTCCAACGGAGTACCCAAAATGCACCCAACTCAGTGGGAGGGATGATAGTATGCACAGCTACGGGTGATCGGAAGACATGGTGGGTGACCGCAAGTACATGAAAACTGTCACCTGGTTGACAGCAATTATGAAATGCCTTTGATTTGTAAGAGGCATTCGATTTTGTAGACGTTAAAGTGGGAAATAATGTGCATGTCATTAAAGAGGTCATTAAATTAGGTGTTTACGGGGTGAGCGTTGAGAATCGAGGTCCTCAAAGGAGACAGTGACCACGGTTCTTCTCGAGCAGACCTCCCTAGTGCTGTGAGCGCACGGCTAGCTAGGAGGGAACATTTCCACTGCTGGTGTCCACGTAACTCGTAACTTGGGAGCTCTTAGGAACTTTCTCCTGTGAGCCTCGTGACAAGACCTGGGAGTAGGCATTAGATCTTTCTTTAGTGGGGAGGAACTGGAGCCCCAGGGAGGCAAAAGGCCGGCTCCCATCATCCCACTGTGAGGCTGGGAGCGAGTGGTGGGGCTGGGGCCATTAAGGGTTTGCAGGCAATTCTGCATGGATGGATGAACCACAGAGAACAGCCTGTGCCAAGTACCCTAAGAGGCCCTCGGCCCGCCTTGCATTGTGACCTGGCAGCTTCTACCCAGGTCTGGCTCCTTCCACTCTGTCGCACACAGGCCTTTCCTCTAACAGAACCCATGAACCTTGGAGTTCATCTGAGCTCCTTCTCCGAAGACCCCCCCCCCCAGCAGACACAGCACACATTGCATTTACATCCAGCATGCAGAAAAAAAGTTACTATAGTAGAAAAATAGAAAACAACTGAAACAAAAAACTAACTACGCTTTCAGATTTCTTGAGATCTGAATCCACATAAATCAGTCTTTGATGCTGCCCTGGGCACCATCAGAGGTGAGGAGAAAGGGGTCCCAAATGATACAGTAATCTCAAACAAAAGCTTAGTCCTCTAGCATGCACGTTTATTAAGCTAGGAAACCGGACTCGTGTGCCTTTCTATTGATACAGAAATAGTATAATTCCATTGTGGGAAATTGAAAAAGAGATAAAAGAGGAAGGAATCTTGCCTGCTAGGCAAGTCATTGCTGTTTTGGTGAAGGGCGAATTCATGAGTTTTAGCACATTTTCACAAGCATCGAAGCATATAGGCTTGTGAATTAGCTATCAAGTGACCAGAACATTCAATTAACTAGAGCCAGAACCAGGAGCTTCTTGACACCCCAGAATACCAGATAATCCCAGAGGCTGGTACAGAGCTGGGCTAGCCTTGTACTGTGAGGATCTGCTGCGGGCTTAGCTTCCAGGCCTTTCCGCAGTAGCCTGGCAAGGTGGGCGGGATGCAAGTTGGCTCAGGAGAATGAACCAGGTGTCCCTTTTTGCCTGCATCTCTCAAGCTGGTTGTGGTGGGTCACACTGTTGTTCCATCAGAGGTCAGAACTAGCAGTCACATTGCCATGCAGGAACCTAGGGCAGAGCCACCTGCTGTAGGTCTCCACCTTGTAATCAAATCTGGTACCAGGTGTGCAAGTCTTGGATTTTACAGTTGAGAAAGGCCTTAGGTAATTACCTGGAGGACCTGCTGCTTTCTAGGAGGGCTGGAAGGCAACTAAAGGCACTTTCCCTGCTTTGGGGGCACTCTCTGTTGGCCCGCCAATAGTTCTCAACGGTGACAACACTGCCTCCTAGCGGTTGCTTAGGAAATGATGTGTGGTTCATGTGGGTGTCCTGTGCAGGAGGGATTGCTGGGGTCACAATGACTGAAGAGCCTACAGCCTTGCTCTGCTTTCCATATAAGCACAATTTATCTTTTAAAACTTTATAATTCTATGTAAATTAAGGAAAGATTATACTTATACTTTGTTGGAATTTTACTGAGAGTTATTCACCCATACAACGCAGCTAATGGTCACCGACATTCTGCTTTGCAGCTGTCATATTTGGGTGAGTGTGTGAACAGGTGCACGCATCAGGATACCCCCTCGTGTCTTCTAGCGGCTGGAATACATACTAATTTATAACACCTTCTCTTTGATTTATTCTCTTTAATTTGTATATTGTCATGACATTAGAATGATGAACATAAAATCTGTGTAGATAACTGTGCATTTCATTTTAGGAAACTATAGGCTAGAGTTGCACAATATTTGCTGGAAAAGAGGAGGGCGTTGGGTCTGATTGGATCAGAAAGTGCCGCTCAAATTGGACTTACAACCCCTAGCAATTTTGCTGGGCAGCAATACTAAAGAAATCAATTGTGTTCTGGAAGATGAGTGCTGTGGGCTCTGCCCTGACGCACTGCAGTGACTGTTCACAGGCTGGGCACTCTGCTGCTGAAACACAGCTGCCTCGACTCAGTCTTCCACACACTGTGTTGGTCCAGCCTCTTGGAGCTAGGGCGACCTGATGTCAGGTGTCCGATCCTGGAAAGTCAGCTGCTGGAGAGGTTTATGAAGCATGAGCTTCTGAGCAAAGTCTCTGCATGGCCTGTTCCAGTCCCGTAGCCAACCTAGAACACCAGCTTCCCTTCCCCCAAGCAGACAAAACAATGGAGAGCCATCACATTCTCCTTGATTAACAAAACAAAACAAAACAAAACAAAACAAAACAAAACTTCTTTAAATCCAGGCAATTAACAGTCTTCCTTACAGACAGAATATTAATGTGATAAGGAGCTGGACCCTTAGAAGTAAGTGCTCCGCTGTGAAAACAGACAGCTGGTTTAACAGCTCTTGGCATGAAAAACAACAGAGTTTGCGTCTGGTGGGGGTGAGGGCTCCAGGCAGCTCGGCTGGGTGTTTAAGTGAGACCCCAGACCGTGTAACGACACTTCTATTGCAGCCTCCCACCAGGACTGCTGCCCGCCTCTGAAGAACGTTCTAGAAGGAATGTAGCTTTCTTCCCAATGAAAGCAGCCTGGGGCAGGTGCTTCTGGGGGCGTGACCCGGGCTCACTGTGTGATTCAACTGCTCCACCTGGCGGCCGACCTAGGAAATGCAGGAGGGGGTGAAGAGGGTGCTCAGGAGAGAAGGGAAACCGAGGCTGACCGGACAGCTCTGTGGTCCTCAGACTGAGCCATAGGGAAAGCTAATTGCACGTTCGATGCTTATAGCCTCCGTGTACCTGTTAATTTCCCAAGTGCTGCATATGACCGAGGATTTGTATCTGCTTCTGCTAAAACATAGTTTCTCAACTCTGTTCTTAAACACACACACACACACCCACACACACACACACACACAACCCCACTGATTTCTTTCTTTCCTATCCACTCGTTCACAGCAGCAGAACTAAACCTTAGCATTGTCCCCAGATTCCTCCTTCCCCTCCCAACCCCGCTGCCCAGCTTCCACCAGGACTGCCTGGTCTCTTGGGCCATGCCTCGGCAGAGCCTCCTCCAACAGACCCTTTGCTCCCGCTCCCCTTACTTCTAAAGAGATGCATTCTGAAGGAGTCTTTCTCTTTTCATTCATCCCTCTCTTCTTCAGTTCTGCTTTTGGGTAGAGGACCTTGGCACCTGTTAATTATTTTTGTCTGCTTACACTTCCTTTGACCAAAGAGAAGACCGATATTGAAAAGCTAGTCTATATATTTCTATATATAATCTAACGTGGGGGTTCTGAAAGTGTGGTTCACAGAACTCGTTAGAAATGCAGATGTTCTGCGGAGACCGAGACCAGCTGAATGGCAAGCTCTGGACATGTGGGGCAGTAGGCTGCTTTCACAAGCCCTCCAGTGATGTGGAGGCACACCCCGGCTTGAGAACCACGGGGCTAATGTCTTTCTTTTCTAGTTTCCTTCTCTTGCTTGTGCAGGTGCACTCCCCCGCAAATGCCTCTGGAGGTGCTGATAAGCACTGGGGTCTCTTCTAACAAATGCTGGGGCTAGGAAAGCAGATTTCGAAAGAGCAAGCATGCAAACACTCATATTGTAGCATTTAACCACCTCCCTTCCAAGGTTAGAGTCTGGGTGGGAAGTCTGAGAGCAGGCAGCCTCTCAAAGCTACTCAGTGCCCCAGCCAGAGAAAGTAGGCCAGTCCCCATCCTTTCGGAGCTAATGTCATGAACCCTGGGGCAAAGGGCTGAATGACTTTCTCATTTCCTCTGAAACACGTTATATCATGGTGTCCATTCCCGACCTGAGACAAGTTTGGGAAGGTCTTCTTTTTTCTTTAAACCCGATTAGTCATCATATACTGAGTACATCGTTAGTTTCAGATGTAGTGTTCAATAATTATCGGTTGCATATAACACCCAGTGCTCATCACATCACGTGCCCTCCTTAATGCCCATCACCCAATTACCCCCTCCTCCTGTGCCCCTCCTCTTGGAGGGTCTTCTAATTGGCTTTGAGGATTTGCTAATTTTCACTCTCAGAGAATTTGTCTGTTTACCAGATCAGATTAAGGTTGACTGAACATTACAGAAAACTAGAAACTATCTGTAATTCTGGGGGTTAAAAGAGACAGAAGTTAAAAAAGAGAGAGAGAGAGAGAGAGAGACAGACAGACAGACAGACAGAAAAATATTTTATTCTTTTGTCAGAGAGAGAGAACGCGCGAGAGGGAGCACACAAGCAAGGGGAGCAGCAGGCAGAGGGAGATTCGGGCTCTCTGCTAGGCAAGGAGTCTGATGAGGGACTCAACTCGAGGACCCCGGGGATCATGACCGGAGCCAAAGGCAGATGCTTAACCCACTGAGCCACCCAGGCGCCCCCTTCTTGTTTTATCTATACTCCCACCCATTTCTGGTACCCCGTGGGATTATTTTAAAGCTATCTATCATTGAACACATCACAATATTTTAGGTAATTATTTTTTAAAAATATTTTATTTATTTGGGATAAATTTTTTAAAAAGATTTTTCAAAAAAGGTAAAACACCTGTAAAGTGTTTTCAGGATGTCTCGGACTGACTTCCACAAACTCAAAGACCAAAATGAGATAAACGAGCCCCTCCTTCCCATTTTGTTTCTATCCTTCCCGTCCACCCTTCTGCGTCTCCCCGCGAGAGTCGCTGCAGCCGAGACTAATGACGGAGCTCTTTGGACCTTCCCTCTCCCAACAGCATCATCTCCGTTTGGCACCCCAGCTCCCAGAACTGGGAATCTTTGCAGACGAATCTGCACATGCTTGCGTTTCTCTCACCCATTTGGAAACCAAATGACCTCAGTGTTTGGTTTGCCATGCATGGCTTTCATTTTTCATCTCCCTCCTGGTTTTTGAAGGAAATCTCTGCCCGGGGCCTGGATTTCCTCACATGCATTCCCCGAGGCAGCCGGAGCTGGGAAAGGCCAGGACGGCTACAGCGGAGATGTCTCTCTTCTGAAAACAGAGGGCAGAGTTCTGCGGGCTGGGGCAGGCGGAGGCAGGATGCTCTGTCTCCCAAAAACACAGGGACATGCCTACATTTTCAGACTCATAGCTAATTGGGCACTCTCCTTGGATTGGGATCAGACCCACTCGGGCTTAAATGATTGAAAGAAGAGACGGTCTTTGGGCATAAATAAAAGTAAATGAATTCGAGCCTAGAATCATTCTAAAGTGGACTGAAAGGGCTAAATAAAGAATGCATCTCATCTGTAACTGGTTTATTGAAAATCCTAAATTGGTTGAGGACAGAAAGTGGTCTTTTAACTTTTGTTAAGCTGTGCCCGGGCCCCCCTACCCCCCTTTTTTGGCTCTGGCTCCTTTCATGAAATGTTGGCCAAATTTGAACTTTCTAGACACCTTTGGGATTTAAGACCAAGTCCTGTTCATTTAGAACACTTTAACCTTGAACTTGATTTATATCTTGGCTCTACCCTGCTCCCCAGTTCCAGTGGGGGCCAGGGCGGGGGGCCTGGCTGTTGGAAAGGAGCTGGGGTCTGGAGCGGAGCGTCCTCCACCCCTGGCCTCTACCAGTTCAAGCTGCTGGGGTGGGCGGGCAGGAGGCAGGAGGCGTGAGGACGGGCCTTGGTGACGCCCGTGCGCCCATGCGTCTGAGCGGGGAGGGGTCCCTGGCACTCCTCTTCCTTGTGTGCGGCTTCACAGGCAGGCCTTGCAAACAGCTCCACGGTCTGTCCCCGTCTTCTTCCCAGGGATGAGAAACATGGTTTCTCAGGCTCCGAGGGAGAGGCTGCTCTTGCTGGCTCTCTGACGTCATCATCACAGGTGTTCGTCTTCCCGTGTGTGTCCCCTCTCTTGAGGGCACACGTGCCAAGCACCATGTCTCCTTCCTCATGGGGTTGGGGTGCGTAGGTGGGAAAGGAAAGCAGATGATACTCTCAGAGTAACCCCCCAAGGATGCCCGGTCCTCGGCCTCGCTCGTGGGGAGTAACCACGCCCACCTGGGGGTCCTAAAGCTCAGCTCGCACCTGGCCACCTGGCGCGGGAACAGCTGTCCTCTTTCCTTCCTGTGAGCGCCCACACTGCCACAGCTATTCCCTTAGGAGCTCCCTCGCACCTGGCTTTAGGATGGGGAGCTCCTCTCCTCATCCCCATAAGTAGGGGATCACCTGACTTCCAGAACTCCGTCTTTTCTACAGGCTGTCTGTGCCTCCCCCTCCCCCCACCCACTTCTCCCACAGCCAGGGTTGTTGGGTGGGAGTCAGCAGGGCCGGCACCGTTCTGAGCAGGAGCTGCTCCCACGGCCCCGTGCAGAGGTGGTTGTTGCTTAGCTACTTGGAGACGCTCACTTTGGGGGCGCCTGGGGAGCTCAGGCGGTTAAGCGTCTGACCCTTGATTTTGGCTCAGGTCATGATCTCAGGGCCATGGGATCGAGCCCCGTGTAAAGCCCCAAGCTCAGCACAGTCTGCGTGTCTCTCTCCCTCTGCTCCTTCCCCTGCTCTCCCTCTCTCTAAAATAAATAAATAAAATCTTTAAAAAAAAAAAAAAAAAGAGTGAGATGCTCACTTTAGAATGTGGGGGTTCCTGATGCATTGATGCATTCTCTCTTCAGCTTTGGGCCAAAACACAATTTTGGCTCAATAGGAAAATTCCATTTCCTGGGCAGGCCTTGCAGCTTGCGAAAGCCACCCGTAAGTACATACTTGGTGCAGAAGAGGCAGCAGAAACTTTCTAAGAGGCCTTGTTCTCATGGCTTGTGTGGAGTGGTTGCTTTTCCTTAAAAGGGATGAGAGTCAAAATAAATGGACGGTGTTATCCGGCATGAACCCAGTTTTGAACTGTAAAATTCAAAATTTTGTAAAATTCCCCTTGGGGGAATTCTGTACAGGAAAAAATTTAAAAGGGGCTGGGGCTTCGGTGTATATGGACACAGGCTTGGGATTTCATTCACTAGACTGTAATCCCAGAGGCCGGGGCCCAGGACTGTCTTGAGATCTGTTACATTTGCGGTGCTCACTAGTGTATGTCCCACAGAGAGCAGCTGATACATATTTTTTGAAGAACTGAATGAACAGAATAACCTGGGACCCCCAGTGGCTGTATCCTTAGCGACTGGCTGTTTCCTGCTAAATGTTTTCTGAACTCTAATGGTGCCCCAGCGCTGTTCCAGGCTCCCCAAGAGCGAAGAGGATGATTAAAATTCCTGTCCTCAAGAAGCTTTTGACCAAAGGCAGGAGACAGAGTGACACAACTACCTACCTTTAAAGTCTCCAGATTCTATTAGGGAGAAAGTGACCACCCTGTCTTTGAAGCCAGGAAGGAGTGGGGGCGGGGCAGGGAAGCCCCTTGGCAGAAGCCCCATGACCCAGATTGTGTCAGCGAAGCTGGTTCTTTTATGTTCTCCCCAGTATGACATACGTGTCACCTAGCTGGTAACAGCTGTGACTCAGAAACGCTCACCTTCACGACGATGGTGAGGGGAGACGGTAGTCACTGGCCTGGAAGAGATGGTGCACTTGAAATCACAACGTTCATGGGTTTCTTGTCTTCTCATAACCTGCCCTCCTTCCCTGGGGATCTCCCATCATGCCTCCCTCTAGCTCTCAGGTTAGGCTCCCTCCCCCCTCATTATATCTCACCAGTTCCCCCAAACTGTTTTCCATTGGGTCTTCACATGGAATCAGGTGACTCATTTCCTCACGTACCAGCTGGTTAGGGAAGACTAGCTCTCACAACCGAAAGTGGTAGCCTGGGTGAATCCTTAGAAAGGGAAAGTAGTGGTGAGCATTTCAGCCTTGAGGCAGACCCATGGGGGTGGGTGGCTTGGTATTTTGGGTTGTCAGTGGTGTATCCCCATTCTCTCAGAGGGGGGCCCGTCATTCCTCCAAGGTCCCTTCCATGTACCTGGGATCCTCCCCACCCCCACTACCCCTTAGCTTTGAGTGAGCCCGGGGCAAATCTCCCTTGAGAACAGTAACTAGATTCCTTGGTCTCATGGGGGGCCTAGGAGAATCAAGTTAAAGGCACAAAAGGACCTGAATTGCCTGGGGGTTGCCTCTGGATCTCTCTGCCAGCTGGGTGCAGCCCTCTGGGCTCATCTGGCCATGGACAGGCCATTGAATGGAGCTTCAAGTCCCACAGTCAGGGAACTGAGCCGAGGAAGACCAGGTGCCACCAAGTGGGTTGGTTACCCAAGAAAACTCACTGAGAGAAAATGCTTCCCTACTCCACGCACAGATTTTATCTTTGGTGGTAGGATACAGCTCCGAAAGCTAGTCCCCTGGGGCTACATTTGTTTGCTTGGAACAACCAAACCAAATCGTGTCAATTCAAAGGCTTTCCTCCCACCTCGCATGAATATTTATACATCAAGTGTGTACCCAGCAGGCGCGTGGCACTGGATCTTAGCAGCCGACTGCGCCACAGACTCAGCCCTGGAAGAAAAAAATGTACTTGGCTGCTGTCCTAGGAAGGCCGTTTTTGAAGGGACCTCTTTTTGAAATGTTTTCCAGCTGCTATTTCCTTTCTGAATATTCTGAGCCTAATTCAATTTGTGGCACCTTTCTCTCTTCCAGATTTTTGCAGAAGGCAATTTACCCACATCTGGCTCTCTCAAATCCTGTACATGTTCTGTGGGGTTTGGCTGAGACTTTTACGGAGCTGTAAATCCATGACCTCGCTGGAACCCCGGAGATGTGTTCCACATTACATGGTCTTTCGGTTACATGGCATGACGGCGACCTTGCAAGATGCCATGCGTTATCTCCGGAATGCTGGAGGTGGAAAGGTCGACAGCCTTCTCTGAGCTGACTCAGGGCAGATCCATCTCGCTGCTGTGTTACTGTCGGGGAGAAGGCAAAGCACAGAGAGCCAAGAACACCCATGCATTCTAGTTAAAAACAAAACAAAACATCCAAACAGCAAAACTTGATTTTGGAAACGGTCCCCGTCCTCCTATATCATAAAAACTATTTATAAAGCCAAGTATGACTCCATAGATAGGACTTCCCTTCTGGTTTAATAATTTCCCCACCCAGCTCCCACTCCCAGTGCGGCTGGCAGGGATGCTCAAGACAGATGCTGATATAAAGCCACAGACGGGAGGAGAATTGGGAATGGAAAACGTGGTCCCTTGCTGGAAATGGACGAGAATCGGAATGTCTGAATTACTTGGGGATGCCAGTGAAGACCACCCTGCAGGGAGCAGGAGCCAAATGACACTTAAGCGGAGTGACAGCTAAACTGACTTCATTATTTCCCTCCCATGCCTGGGAACCAGCCTCCCAAAGATTAGCGACTTGTGCCGAGGCCGGGCCCATGGAGGGAGGGAGGAAGTAAAATGGGCAAAGCTTTGGTCTCCAACCCTCCCATATTCTCCGCCAGGGGCGCCTCTTTCCTCCCTCCAGATCTTTTCTTTCCTCCTCACCTGGCCATTGA
This sequence comes from Mustela nigripes, assembly GCF_022355385.1. Lineage (NCBI taxonomy): Eukaryota > Metazoa > Chordata > Mammalia > Carnivora > Mustelidae > Mustela > Mustela nigripes. Next base: position 75,489,568 of record NC_081564.1, read on the forward strand.
CTTGATTCCTGATACAATGTTAATGCAGAGACAAGTTTTACTTGATGCCATCTCGGGCTGTGCCAGTTTCCAGGGAAACCACATACATGTGTATTTAAAAATTACCTGGCACAAAGGATTGGATAATTGAACTATGAAAGCCATATTTGCATTCTTGATTCCTGTTGGAGTTCTCAGTGAATCTGATTCTCTCCAGCTCCCATCCAAAGTCCAGAGCAGATACTAACTGCATGACAAATGAGAGTTTTCGTTAGCCACGGTGCAGTTTGGTGCAGTTCCCGGATCAACAGGAGTGAATGTAAATTCAGACTCCCTACTGCCCACGGACTGACGCTGAACAAAAATCCTCATTTTCATCAAGTCCCCAGATGATTCTTATGCAAAGTCAAGTTTGAGAAGCACTGGTTAAGCAAGTGGGTGTCCAACTGTGGGCTACCCTATTGATAAGTCTTGGAATCAACTTGGTGATTTTGATCAGGATTAAAAAAAATTGACAGCCTATGAGAGAAGATACAAGAGTGCATCATACATAGGAAGGGTATATACCGAGAAACTTGTTTCCGTTGTAAACACTGGGCCATTGTGTGAAATGTGTGGTGCCTCCCGTCCCTCGTGAGTCATCCTCAAAAGCACGTGGAAACCACTGGTCTCCCGGTCCTGCTGGCTACCTGTGCTAAGCTTTACCTTTCCATCAAGTTCATACATCAGACAGATATCTGCAGCTCTTCAACTGCAGATACATCTGAAAGGAAACACGCTTTATGTTCCCTTTTACCATGAACTTTTATAAGAAATGGTTATGTGTGTTGATCGATGACTATTTAGAAAGGGCTCACTGGATATATTCCTTCTAGAAAAAAAAAAATCCCTCCTGAATGATAGCGTGTTTCCTTTTACTAATGTAGTATTTAATCTATGATATATAATTTTTGAGTCTTGACTCCTTGTTTTCTTTGGGCTGGATCTTGCACTAAATATAGTAACTTTGTTTTCCTTTCTTCATTTCCTCGAATATGTATCCACATCTTATCGTCTCCCTGTGTGCACTTGCCAGTCATCTCATATGGGAAGGTCAGAAAGGTAGTCAATCCAGTACAGACTAACACGCAGCCCCCCACCTTCTGTACTACAGAGGACTATTCTGTGAAGCTGTGTGTGATTCCAGCACTGGGGGAGGATGTGGGACTGGGCAGCTGAGCTGTGTGTATCCTACATGGTAAGTATGACAGTTCACCTGACGCCTGTGTGTGTGATGGACGTTTTAGCTTTGTGACCTTGGGCAAGCTATTTGACCTCGCCGTGGAGGCACACAATAGGGATAATAAAAGTATCCACCATATAGGGTTTTGTAAAGACAAAATTCAATATAAAAAATATTGATTGGACTTCCACCATAGCTGGGCATGGTGGGAGATGCTGGGAATACAGTCCCCAGGAAAGAGACTGTTGCTGCCCCCAAGGGGTTTCCAGTCTCTCCAGGGAGCCGACAAGAGCCGAGCAGCAAGTTCTCATAGAGGCGGTCGAGAAACACGGCGCTTACTTCTACAGCCTCCTAGTGAGTTTCCCTTTTCCCATCCTCGCCTTTTCCAGAACTGTCCATGGGTCCAGAAAGAAATACTGAGTCCTAACGGAGGGCCTGAAGGTTCCACCTGGACTGTGGCTGTCTCTCCAAGGCATTTCCTACCACTTCCCGGCTTGTGTATTTGTCCCAGCCACAATGAGCTCATAGGTACTTTTTGAGCACACCAAGGAGGTCTGCCCGAGGGTTTCACTCTGATCTCTGTGTGGGTCATTTCTCCTCAACATCTCCCTGTGGCTCACCTCTCCCTTCATTCAGGTCTCTGCTCACAACTCCTTTGTTGGTGAGGTCTTTCCAGAAGATCACATCTGAAGTATAGATCCCCCCCCCCCCCCACCCCGCTACCGCTCTCTATTCCTCTACCCTGCTTTATTTCCCCCTATGGCCCTTTCTAACAGATACATAACTGTAATGGAAGATTTTATGTGTCCACTTGGTGAGGCCCTACGACCCAGATATTTGGTCAAACATTATCCTAGGTGGTTGCTGCAAAGGTATTTTTTTTTAAAGATGAGATTAACATGTAAATTGGTAGACTGCACAAAGCAGATTCTTCATAACGTGGGTGGGCCTCATCTAATCAGTTGAAGGCTTTCACAGAAAAATACTGACCTGCCCCAAAGAAGGAATTTATAGTAGATTACCTTTGGACTCGAACTGCAACACCAACTCTTCCTGGGGTCTCCAGCCTGCTGGCCTACCCTACCGACTTTAAACTTGTCAGCCTCTCCAGTCACATAAGCCGACTCTTAAAGTAACTCTGTGTAAATACATATATGTTTATACTTACACACACACACACACACACCACACACACCTCCCCCAATACCTACCTATCTCTACAGACCTATTCATCCTATTGGTTCTGTTTCTCTGGAGAACCTGGACTAATACGTATTATCTATTTGTCTGCCTGGACCAAAAGTCACCTCTGTATCCTACCATGTAGGATACACACAGCTCAGCTGCCCAGGAACCTTTATCACTACTCTACCCTTGCCCCTCAATAAATTATTGAAGTGGGCAAGAATTTCAGATTTGAGAAGATGCTATTGAAGGAAATAAGCAGGGCGATAAAAGCCAAGGGTTAGGCTGAACATTTCCTTCTTGCACTTGGTTCAGTGGTATTCCTCCCACTCCCTGGAGTTCACGTACAGCTGGAACCTGAGAATGTGACCTTACTTGGAAATAGGGTCTTTGCAGATATACTTGAGATGAAGCTGTTGGATAATGAGCTCTCATCTAATTAGTGTCTTCATAAGAAGAGAAAACAGGGGCACCTCAGTGTCTCAGCTGGTTAAGCGTTTGACTCTTGATTCCAGCCCAGGTCATGATCTCAGGGCCATGAGTTGGAGCCCCGTGCCCGGTTCCGCACTGGGTGTGAAGCTGCTTGACCTTCTCTTCCTCTCCCTCTGCATCTCCCTTCTCCCTCCCCACCCCACACCCCACTTTTGCTCTCATGCTCTTAAAAAAAAGAGAGAGAGAAAAGAAAAGAAAATACGGACACAGAAAGCACAGACAGGAGAATATCCCATGAAGACGGAGAGACAGAGAGGTGGCGGGAGAGCAGCGTGGGAAGCATGAGGCAGGGGCACCCAGGACGGCCAGCAGCCCTGGGCAGCCGCTGATAAGTGTGCACGGCCGCCTCGCAGCCTCCAGGAGCTGACCCTGCCAGCACCTCTTCCAAGGCCGGCCTCCGGCACGGTGAGAGGAGAGACCGCCAAAGGCTGTGGGTCCAACCCCCAGGTGCGGTGTTCTGCATTGGCTGTCCCAGTCCGAGCAAGTGACAGGGTCCCCACCTCCCGTCTCCACCCCCGCCCCAGAACCCTGCCATTCAGCACCCTGTGCCCCCCGCAGCCCCCCAGCTGCTGAGGGCAGGTGCCCACCTGGCCACCTGTCCCCTTGGAGCTGCATGTGAACAGGATGAGAATCCACACACGGAGCTGGGGTAGGGGGTGGGGGTATTTCAAAAGTGCCGCGAACTGTTTCGCAACTTGCAGGGTCCGGGTGTGGGGAGGCAACTAGCCCCCAGTTCTGCCCAAATCAAGACCTGAGCGCATGGGGTGACCAGCCAACCCCACAGGGATGGGCTGTCCAGAGGCGGCGAAGGGGAGTGGTCACTCATTTCAGGTCGCAAACTGCTGTTTAAATTAAGAAGGCTGCAGAAATCCTCTATGAGGCAGTCTCCCAGATTTCCCTGGGCTTGTTTCCCCTACGGGATGCGTGATGCTTTTCTTGGACAGGGCTGGAGGCCTTGGGGGGCTGTGGTATGGGTGCCGCGCTGACTCTGGTGGGGAGGCTGGGAGCACAGGGCGGCTCCTGCTGGCTCAGGCTGGGACTGGCTCTCGAAGCACTTTTCTTTCCCAGAGCTTATCACAGTTTGTAATTGCATGTTTTTGTGATTAATGGATTTTGCCTGGGAGGATCCTTGTCTGTGTTGTCAGATTCCCAGGAGGATGGGGATTAGGGCTTCTCGCTGCCTGCTATGCCTGAGAAGCACAGCACCTGGCACAGCTGGGCACAGCTTACCAGCGTTTGATAAGTATTTGCGGAAGGAAAAGGAGCTGTAGAAATCCAGGCCAGCTTCAGGATGTTAAACCCCGTTGAGTGCTAGCAATCTCTTAGAGGCATCCTTCCTTTTTATCGGGGAAGTCCACCTCCCCTGGCACTGTTCCCTTTTACTTGTCTTCACCGAGGAGACCTCAGCTACCAACTCAAGGGGATGCCTCCCCACTCTTTTCGTTTCTCTTTCCTTTTTAGGTAGTCAACTTTTTTTTTTCTCCTCCAAAGGCAATCTTATGTGGAATTCTAATCCAGAACCAACTGAAAACAGAGTTGCTCACAGCATAAAAAGAGGAGGGAGGGGGACCTTCACAGGCCTCCCCTCTGTGAGCTCCTGAGGCTTCTCCAATGATCCCTAGAGAGTGCTCTGGTTGGAAAAGCCCACCCCAGAATGGGAATGGGGGGATCCAGAGGATCCTCCCCAGCTGGAGACATGGGCATTTGAGACTCAGAATCAGTGGGGGCTGTTAGACCTTGACTCGGACTTGAATGTTGGGTCCACACTCAGACCCCACCCAGGAGGTGGCCTCCCCCACAATGCAGATTCCAGCTCTTGGGAGAAATGTCTCCATCTCCTTGTCCTCATCTTGTAAAAAGACAGCTCGTTCCCCAAGCCCAGGAATCGGGACAAAACACAGTACAACCACATAAGAAAAATAACTTTGTTATTAAGCATAGATAATCTTATCAAAAGTACTTCATAGTATCATATCCATAACTGTTTGAATATTAGCTCAACTGTGATATGGACCTGTTATAAATAATGAACCCAGCTACTGAAGTACAGGACAGGTCACTGCGAAACAAAAATGGTCGTGACACACACAGAATCCTCTAGGGCACGCGATTTCGAGATCTTGGAAAGAACGCGGAGGGTCTCTGGAGGTTGTGTTGAAGGATCGCTCTTCTATGCTTTCCCTAAAGCAGTAATATTTTTTGAAGGAGCCTGTGAAGTCCAAGATTTTATGCTTTAACAATTACAGGCATGGGTTTTTTTTTTTTTTCTTCCTTCAAATGGAAAATTATTTTTTGATTTGTGGGGAAACACACATGCTGACCGTGCCAGGAAAAACTTCATTTATTTCCCTGAATTTGTTACTAATAACTTGAGATGGCTCTGTTCTATTAGCTGTTTGGCTTGGATTCCCACAAATGGGAATGAATTTCCTTTTCAGGAAGGTTATCGGAGAGATGTTAAGGTTGCACAATGAGGCTGCTGTCTCTCTGTGACAGGCCAGCCTTGGGGGAGCAGGGAAGGGACCGTGATACCCAAAGCATGATGAGGGACTTGCTCTTGGTGCAAGGAGAAGCCTGGGACCTAGTCACACCCATGATCTTCCCCTGCCTTCCTGGGAAAAGCCATCACAGGGCAAACAGTAGTTGTGAATCCTGGAGAAGGAGCATGACCAGAACCGGGGTGCCCTTCACCTGGTCTTTGCTGGGGTAATACTCCTGCCCCTATGCCGATGTGCATTTGTACCCCCACGCTCTTTGGCACAGGAAAGCTTATAATTTCTCCTTTTGGGATTGGGGAGGGAGGGAGGATTTTCCTAAACTAAAATATATGCCCTCCTTGAACTACTTTCAACAGCAAGTTTTTATTGCCATGGCTTTCCAAAAACAAAAGCAATGATTAGGTCCCTATTCTAAATTCTAGGTATCAGGGTGTACAAAATGAGAGTCAACAGTTCTACAAAGTTCCCTTCCCCCCATCGAACATGGGGATGGACGTGGCTTAGCAAAGCAGTAGCAAATTTTACCCCCCATTAGGTTTTGAGAAGCCCTGTTCAAACAGTGAGCTTTGACTTTCCACCCATAACCTAAAGATACATTAGGATTAACAGTGATTATGTTTTTCTCTTTGAAAAGTATAATTTGGGCATACCGAGTACCGATTTGGTCCTGAGTAGCAGTCCAAGTTCTGAAGATCTGAGGACGAAAATTATAATCTGCTCTCATCTTGCAGACTGAAATTATACAACACAGGTTATTGGGTTTTGCTGGAGATTATGATCTAGAGTAGGCTCACGAATTCCAGAGATTATTTCCTTCAGTTCCTTTTTCAATATATTATCCTCGCCTCTGGCCAAACATGCAGTTTGGATGCATTTTAGGAGCATTTGACAATAAAGGAGTTTATATTTCTAAACACAAGTCCTCATTAAAAAAAGAAATCAAAGACAGATCTAATCATTTTTCATAAGGCCTGTAAATAATTTTGCTTTAGCACTCATCCATCCACACCCTTTAAATATTGTGCTCTGCAAACAGGCAACGTTAAATGCGTTCCAGATGGGAATCAACAGCTGCTTAGCTCAGCTCTCCATGAGCCCTGGGGTTGGCGAGGCCCTTGGTTGTGACGATCGGACTCTGGAGAGACTGCAGGGGGAGGGAAAATGCTAGAAAAGGAGCACTGAGAAGGTGTTTGCTTGTCGCTGTGACTTTCTGGTGGGCTGGCCACTGGGGGTTTTGTATGAGGAAGAGACAGCAGGGCCAAAGGTCCGCGAAAGGACCAGCCAGCGGCCGACTGACTGGAGTCAGGGCTAGTACCTTGATGGCGACAAGGAAAGGCAGGCTGGTGTCACGGGACCCTCGCAAATGGAAGCCCTTCCTGGCTTTCCGGAGAGAGACTGTTGCAAGGTGGCAGTCTCCCCCACGCCAACAGCGCTCTCTTAGACAAGCTTTCCCAGCAGGAGAGCGAAGTGATGGGCAAAAAGGAAAAAGAGAAGTAAACAAAACACCTCCCAGAAATAGGGGGAGAAATCGCAGGGAAGAGGGACCCCACCACGAGCAGGTGCGAGTGTGCCGGTGACCGTCCATGGGGCTCAACAGAGGGGGGACGGGCCCCCGATCAGGTAGCTGCATTTTTGGGTGGCAGATGCCAGCTTCCTGGAGGGAAAACCATGTGCTCCCCTTCAAAACCAAGAGTTTCCGTGGTCATGTTCCAAAGAAGCAGATGCTTCTGCTGGTGTCTTCATGGTTCACTCTTGTTTCTGTTTTCAAGGAACCTGAGGAAGTCTTTTCTGATGTATGTCTCCGTCTGGGACCCAGAGGTATATGGGCGGCCACAGACTCACTGGCAGCTTCGAGAATACACCCCTTTCCCAGCCGCTCCCCACCTCTGCTGAGGAAGGGGGAGAAGGAGAAGGCCTGTGAGAACTAGAACTTGGATAAAATGATGGAAAAATAAGGAAAAATGGGAAGAGTGGGAAGGAAACTTCTGCCAAACAAGAAACATTGTTATTTCCCCCAGCATCCAAGAGAACTTCCAATAGTGTGTTACTCTCTGTGTTGGCGAGCTTCGCTGGCCTCAGACAAGGGGTTCCAATTCCCAAGGAGAGCAAACAGACTTGCCTCTGCGGATTCTGTGGGGATCCTGCTCGAGGCTCTCCTTCTCCCTCTCCGAAGACCCAAGCAGACACCTCCTTCCAGCCTCCGGCTCCAGTGCACATTGATATAAACAGGATCGCGGCGTAATGGTCCCTCCTGGGCACCCAGTCAGAGGCGGGCCATTCAGCGGGGTTCCCTAAGGGTCAGCCACTCTCGTGTAACGATCCATGACTTAGTGATCACTTAGCTTTAAAACGTCTTGGCAAACCGGGAGCCCATTATTTTAATGGGAATCCAGGCGCTTCATTCATTTACTTTGTTTTGAGAAGAGGATTTACTCCTACAGCAAGAGGAACAAACGTACAGAGATGCGTGGCATAAACCCTTGAGCATCATTTTTGAATTTAGAATGTGGTAACTTACAGGACAAGAAATATAAGACTAGAGTTTCCCTGCATCGTCTCTAATCTCTGCTCCTTCTTATCTCCCTCCTTCCTTTAATCAAAATTGGGAAACAAGGTTGGACAAGAGGATAGAATATTTAAAAATATATTAGTTTGACAAGGAAAAAGAATTATACACCAAGGTAAATATACAATGTTGTTTTCCCCTTTTAATTAAAGAAAGCTAATTTTGATACTGGGTAATACTCGGTTTTGGACACATACCTTCTTCTTTTTTTTTTTTTTTTAATAAGTAACCTCATATGTTCTCAGAGCTCATCTTGCCACTATTCCCTTTTGGATATTTTGCCAAACTTTGAGACACTGTGAGAGTACGTAACTCAGAAATTCAGAAATTCATGAATAAAAAGGTAGAAAAAGGATAGCTCCTGTGTCTCCCCCCACCCCCCACCCCCGAGCCAAGCTGGCTGTGGAGGGAAGCATGGAAAATTAATGACTTACTCCCTCATGTGTCTGGCAGGGGACACTGAATACAGTATTTGGAAGGAGAGCAGGAGGGAGAAGGCAGGAAAAGAGTTAAAGAAATTAAAGTTGTATCTTTTCAGGTCTCCAGTGGGTATTTTTTTTTCCTTTTTCTTTTTTTGTATAGGATTTAACTGCAGGTGAAAAACACTTTTCTCCTCCTTTGGCATGACGGTAACGGGACATGCTAAGGATAAAAGTCTCTGGTGGGTCCCAAGTCCCTCATCTCGGTTCTTTTTGGGTACTCGTCTCCAGAGCCAAAGTCCATGGTTTCCGGGTAGCTGGAAAATTCCTGAGGTAAAGGGAACTCCTCCGCTGACGAGTGTGTCCGGTGCCCAAACACCTTCTCCTGCAGCTCGGCGATGTCATTGCGGATGTCAGCCAGCATAAGTAGCAGGAAGTCGAAAGACCCAGGGGGTCCCTGTGCACAGGAGAGGAATCAAAGCCAGAAGACCACAGACTCAATCCTGTGCAAAGCCACAGCTTCTGTGGACGCCATGATTTGCTACTCCTCCCCCGGATGAATGGTAACTACTTCATTGACAACTCTGTGTCCCAAATGGAGTAAACATAACTACTATAGTAGCCACGTGGGGTGGGGGGGCGTTCTTAAGATCACCTCCTAATACCTTCACCTCCCGTATGAGCTGCGGTGACACAGTCTCTCTCCTCCCTCCGAATTCTCAGCTACATCAAATCTGGTAGAATGAAAGAATATGAGAAGAGCCCTCCTACGTTACTTTCCAAAGAAAATGGGGTAACACAGAGTAACACAGATGTGGGGATTCCGGGTTTGCCTGGGTGGCTCAGTTGTTAAGTGTCTGCCTTCAGCTCAGGTCATGATCCCGGGGTTCTGAGTTCAAGTCCCGCACTGGGCTCCCTGCTCAGCAGGAAGCCTGCTTCTCCCTCTCTCCCACTCCCCCTGCTTGTGTTCCCTCTCTCCCTGTCTCTCTCTCTGTCAAATCAATAAGTGGGGTCATTAAAAAAAAAAAAAGAGGTTGGGATTCTGTTGGGTCTGAATCTCAGCTCTGTGGCCTACTAGCTAGTCTTGGGCAAGTTACTCAGTTTCTTTGGGTTTCCATCTCCCTATCTTTAAAATGGAGATAATAATAATCTCAATATCATAGGGTTTCATTAGTGAGGATTTAAATGAGTTAATAAATAAAGGGCTTAGAGCATCATAAATGCTCTAAATGTTATCTTTTAAAAAAGGAAACAACTAAGATGTTTTTAAAGGTCATTGACTATAACTGTGACCTGAATGCAGCTGAAAGTATGTTGTAAAGACATCCATTCCCTATTGACCAGGAAAGGTCTAAGGCCTTCCTAATTTTTCTATGGATTGAACATTTTTTAGCATTGTATGGCATTTGTTAACCCTTGACTTCTACGTAGCACCGTGCGGGGCACGTCAAAATAACGCATGAACGGGCAAGGTCAGGGCTTGTTAGTGGCTTGCAGTAAACATCTTTATTGCCTGTGGCCTCTGATGCTGTAGCTACCACCTTTGAAACAGCGACTCCATCTGTAAAGCACTTACAGGTAGACAGTGTTTTGATATAACTGATGCTCCTTTCAAGGGTGGAAGCTCAGATTACACTTGCCATGGCACAGGTGAGTGGACAGAGAGATGCCCAGGGGTGCTAAGGATGGCCAGGATCTGATGGCTTATCCGTGGAAGGGCTGGGTGAGAGCCCAGACCGCCTTCATCTAAGCTGAGGCTGTCTGTCTTCAGAAAGGACACTGATCTTTTCAAAAGCAATGGAGTTGCTTGAATTTCCCATGCTTTGGTTACTACTAAGGTTCATTTTTTAATCTCCCAGACACCAACGTGTATCCAAGCCAATTTATTCTCAACGGGCCCAAGAAGCCGTGCAGGTCTCTGCGTTTTTTGTTTTTTTTTTTGGGAAGAGCTGGTCATCGGATCTGCTTGAGTTGCAGCGGTGGCTATACTCGTAAGTGTTCAGAGTTAGGAGAGCCCTGTCTGATGTTTTAGGACATACTCGGAAGTAGACTCATAGCATATATATATATATATATATATATATATATATATATATATATATATATATATTTAAATCTTAAGAGAAGATCTTCCACATAAAGACTAGCCATGTTAAAAGAAAAAGAAAAAACCCAGAAAACAAATTAAAAAGAAAATCACAACCAGCTCTTAAAGTCCTCTGAGATTCTCCTCCTCACCCCTAAGTTCCCCTTGGGTAGGCTGAGTACTGGCTGGAAGGGGCTGGCTGTTGGCCAACTCAACAGGCTCATCAGAGCTACATCCCTGAGGACATTACCGGAGGGAGGGGGGCAGATAGTGCTACTCACTGGCGACCCTCTGGGTCCAGGAGCTCCTCTCTCTCCCTGCAAGCAGAAAGGTCACATTAGCTTTGTGGACCACGTGGGATGCCTCCCCCAGGCTCCATGGAGATCCCCGCCATCACTACTGCCCTACATAAACAAGTATTTTCTATCAGAAACAAATGGAAGCTTGAAGCTGGACTCAAGGGACCCTTTGTTTGAACAGAACTGCTGGGGTCAAGAGTCTCTCATTCAGATTTCCCCTGGGGCCATGGATTTTCAAACCAGACCTGACCAGAGGAATGCTTGTATTTCCAGGCAACAGTGTGCAATATCTCATCAACTTTCTAGAGTAACGCATGCTGACTTATTTGTGGGGTGAGACGCAGGCAGCCCAGGAACTGAATGCACCCACTTGCAGAGACGGGAGCTTTTCCTGTTCTTGACGTAAACACGTCAAAGGTGTGGGAACACACCACACAGCCCTGCTGAGGAGCACCGGCCCAAGAGAAAGACCCCTGCTGCACGGGGCTTGTGTAAAATGTATAGGGGTGCTCATTCTTAGGGGTGGTTTTTGGGTTTTTCTTTTTTAATTACATTTGTTTGCATCTTAGATTTTCTTTCTAGCTTGGAGGAAAAAGAGTGTCTCAATTTTGCAACGTGCGAACTGGGGAGAGGAAACAGTGCTCAGGCTTTACTCGATGCCTGCCCAGTAGGTTGTAACTGGGAAAACCTGGGCTATAAGGACCACTCGGAAGACTGACCTTAGAGCCGTCTCTTCCTGGTGCACCTGGTGGACCCTGCAAGACAAAAGGATCTTGTTCAATAGAAGGAAAACGCATGGGAAAAGAACGTGTTGTCCCCAGAAGCAGTAAGTGGATCTCTGATAAAATACTGACCACGGGGCCCCTCCGGCCTTGCTTAATGTGGGACAGATCAGGAGATGGTCCCATGGGTCCCATCGAGCCCCGTGGGCCAGGTTGCCCGGGAGGTCCTGGGACACCGGGGAAGCCCGGGCTTCCTTTTGGTCCCGGTGAACCTGTAATCAAAAAAGAGCTCGTTAGATCTACATCCCATGAGGACAGGGGCTCTGGGTGTCGGGGAGCTCTTTGCAGCCATGTCTCCTTGCGATCTGCCATCTGCCTTCTGACGTCTCTACAGGCATTTTAAACTTAACATGATCAGAATTCTCCATCCTTTTATAATCGTTGTAGACCACATTTCTCCAAAAACATCTCGACACCCCTTCTCTGTAAGAGAATTAACAGCTTACTTCATTGTGTACCACAATACTATACAATGTCTCTGTGTATATATTAGATATGAATATATACATTAGCTGTACATCAAATCTAGATGTATATAACTGTATCCATACACACATATACACAACATGCACACTCCATACAGGTTTAGGTAGTTGTTTACGGGTACCGTTCTTCTCTGAATTTCCTGACATCTTAAAAACTGGGAGATTTCCTACAGAAATCTGGATTTCTGGCATCTGTTTGAAGATGGGAAGAACTAAAGCCTGGACCACTATCTTGCCATTGGCACAATGGTTTGGTTACTCCCCGCTGCTCACAGGCTGCCCCTTTCTTCACCTGTGTCACCGGCCAGGTCCCTGTAGACATGGTGGGTTTTGTTTTTATTTCTTTTCTGCAGCCTAATGTGACAGAGCACTGGGGGTATTTGGAGTTTAGGATCAAGCCGTAGGGCTGCTTTTGTGGCTGTCTGAGGGCCAGCGCGTGTCCATACTGATCATGGAGGCTGACGGGGGACTGACCTACAGGCCTCACCTACCTTCACCTACGCACACGGAGAGTTGGAAACAGTCTCTCTGGCGTGGCTGTTAAGTTGTGGGGCAGCACCTGGGTGCAGACCTCAGGACATTCGCTTCTGCCTTAGGCCCTGAATGTCAGCGGGGGGCAGGGGGCGGGGGAAGGGGGGTGAGTGCCAGGAGAATTCTTTTCTTCATTGTAGTAAATGACACACACAGGTGGTTATTTTACCTACTTTAAGGTGGACAGGTTAGTAGAGTTAAGGACATTGACCTTGCTGGTGCAACAGATCTCTGGAACCTTTTTATCCTGCAAAGCTAAAGCTCTGTACCTACTGAACAACAAGTCCTCATCTCCCTTCCCCCAGCTGCTGGCAAGCACCACTCTACTTCCTGTCTCTATGAACCTGACTGCTTCGATGACTTACTAGTAGAATCCTATGGGATTCGTCTCTTGCGACTGGCTCACTTCACTTAGCAGAACGTCCTCAAAGATCATCCGTGTTACAGCGTGCAACAGGGCTTTCCTTCCTTTTAAGGCTGAATGATATTCCCCTGTTGTATATACCACCTTTGGTTTACCCACGCATCCTCTGCGGGATGCAGGTAGCTTGGCGTACAGTATGCAAACATCTCTTTGAAATCTTGCTTTTGATTCTTTCGGATATTATACCCACGTGTGGAATGCTGGGTCATATTAATATCACTTGTAATTTTTTGAGGAACCTCCACCCTGTTTTCCGCAGTGGCTACACCAGTTTGTTTTCCAACCAACATGGTGCAAGGGGTCCCTTTTCTCCACATCCCCACCAACACCTGTCCTGTTCTTTTTTATTTTTTTAAGTTTTATTTATTTATTTGACAGAGAAAGACACAGCGGGAGAGGGAATACAAGCAGGGGGAGTGAGAGAGGGAGAAGCAGGCTTCCTGCCAAGCAGGGAGCCTGATATGGGGCTTGATCCCATGATGCTGGGATCATGACCTGAGCTGAAGGCAGAGGCTTAACCCACTGAGCCACCCAGGCGCCCCCTGTTCTTTTCTTGACAGTGGCTCTCCTGATGGACGTGAAATGATGCCTTGCTGAGTTTGCATCTCTCTATGACGAGTGGTATTGAGTGTCTTTTCACGCGCTTATTGGCCATTTGTATACCATCTCTGGAGAAATGTTTATTCAAGTCCTTTGCTTTTTTTTTTTTTTTTTTTAAGATTTTATTTATTTATTTGACAGAGAGACACAGCAAGAGAAGGAACACAAGCAGGGGGAGTGAGAGAGGGAGAAGCAGGCTTCCCACCGAGCAGGGAGCCTGATGTGGGGCTCAATCCCAGGACCCTTGGAATCATGACCTGAGCCAAATGTAGAAGCTTAATGACAGAGCCACCCAGGCACCTTTGCTTTGCTTATTTTTATATTTTATTTATTTATTATATAAATATATAATATATTTTTATCCCCCAGGGTACAGGTCTGTGAATCGCCAGGTTTACACACTTCACAGCACTCACCATAGCACATACCCTCCCCAATGTCCATAACCACACTGCTTACTTTTATATTGAGGTTATTTTTTATTGTGGAGTTGTAGGTTTTTTTTTTTTTTTTAAATTTTCCTATTCTGGATATTAACCCTTTATCAGATAAATGATTTGCAAATATTTTCTCCCCTCTGTAGAATGTCTTTCACTCTGCTGTTTATATCCTTTGTTGCACAGTTTTTAAGTCTGATGTAGTCCCCTTGTCTATTTTTGCTTTTGTCACCTGTACATTGGTGACAAAAGAAATACCCAAGAAATCCTTGCCAAATCCAACACCATGAGGCTTTTCTCCTATGCTTTCTTCTAGGAATTCTATAGTTTCAGATCTTACATTTGGATCTTCAGTATATTTTGAGAAAATTTTTATATATGGTTCACGAGAAGGGTCCAACTTCATTCTTTTGCATATGGAACAATGTGAGTTTTAACCTGTTTTCGCCTGTTGACCCTGTGAGGGTGTGGGCTATGTCCTAATTGTCCACACACTTGCAGACTCCCAAGTGCATACACACTCTTTAGGAAACGTTTCACATCAAGTGAGCAGAGTGAAGACGGTGGGCTGATTGCTGTGCTAGAATCGTTCACCAGCAATGTCTGTTTGAAATGCATACAGTCATACTTGTTGAAAATCCCGAGCTAGCTCCTACTAGTGACAAAACACAGCAACTGGATGCAATAATCTTTAGGCATCGGAAAACAGAACAAATCAAAGAAACAAAAACTTCCGATTTTTCATATTTGGGGAAGTCTTCTTCTAGCTCACAGCATAATTAGGCCAAAGTTAAAGGCAGTCAGTGTTCTCTCCAAACATGTTTCACACCCTGACTCTCAACGCTGGTTCCAGGCACATCCTGAAAAAGTGTATCTGGGAAGGGGACCAGATTCCTCCTATAATTAAAAAATACTTCACCTCCAGTAGCACAAGGACAGGCCAGAGGTAACGTTTTGCTTTTATCTACACAATCAATGAACTTCAGAGATCACTGTGTATCAAGTGTCCTTGGGATGTGGGGCTTGGATGGGCGAATGGCAACCTCTCATGCATAACAGTGGGGGTCGGGGAGCAGCGGCCACCCCCTCCCCGCCAAAGACAAAGGATTCCAACCCTGTGTGGTTTCCCTTGCTGACACTCCAGTCTGTGATTCATCATAAGCCCTGGGACTGGACTTTTACTTATGGGTAAGAGAAACCTGATTTATGTCTCTAGCTGCCCCAGTACAGCTCAATGGAGGATATTGCAAACTGATGCTGGAAGTAGGAGAGAGAAAGAAAGGCTTGGAGGACAAAGTAAGGACCCAGTCCATTGCTGAAGTTAGTCCTCTGTTACTCCCTGCTCCATCAAGGACCCTGGACAGCTCAAACTGTTAGAAACCAGACGGCAGAATTGGAAAGGAAAGCTAGCAAGTCGTTCATTAAAAAGACAGTCAGCCAATGGCACCCTTGTTTCTCCTTCATCTGTCCTTGTTGGAGTGATTTGTAGACTGGCCTGGAGATGAACTTCCTCTCTGGAAGCAGAGCAAGAACACACTCTTAGAGAAGGGTGGGAACTCCGAGTTGGGATCAATCTGCAAGGAAACCCACATCTACTTAGGAACAGCAAGAGGCTGCTTGTGGGAGGGGCTGGAGAAAACTCCACTTGTCCCAGAGGACCTCAGGCCAAGGGCATGAGCAAGAGGATAAACCAAGGTCCTGGACCAGTCCTTGTTCCCTGTATAGACTGAGACCCAGGGCACCTGTGTTTGGCAGAAACGAGATTAAGATATAAGTGAAAAAGAGAAGAAATAAATAGTCTGGAAAGAATTTGGAGCCTTTGTTGTTGGTGAACTTTCGGTCTCAAATCTGTCCATATTCTTCCTGCTTGAACAAACTGTCCCACTCTTCCATGTCCAGGTCCAACCCAGGTCCTGGGATCCCTGCGGACCATCACTGTGCTCTCTCCCTTCCGTAAGCTCCCGCAGCAGGAAGCTTCTTTTCACTTACTTAGGGGCAAGCAGATACTGTTTTCTTCTATTTGCTTTTGCTCTTTGTTTCTTGTCTTTCTCACTGGAAGGCCAGGAGGTCACTCATAACACCTAGCACACTACCAGGCAATGACAATCAGGGAAAAGGCAGTCTGTGTTTTAGACTCATCTGCTCACACTGACATCATTTCCTTTATTGGTGTGGATAAGATTCTGTTGATCTATCTTATTTGTGGAGGGACTCCTCATAAAATAGAAAACATCATGTAACTATTTTTTAAAGTTCTCATTGTAGGGTGCCTGGGTGGTTTAGTCAGCTGAGTGTCTGCCTTCACCTCAGGTCATGATTCCAGGGTCCTGGGATCGAGTCCCACATTGGGGCGGGGGGTGTCCCAGCTTGGCAGGGAGTCTGCTTCTCCCTCTTCCTGTCACATACCCTCCTTGTGTGCTTGTGCTCTTTCTCTCTCTTTTTCTCATAAAAATAAAATATAGAAAACCCCTCCCAACTCATTGTGTACTTCCTAATGGAAAAATGGGACATTTGGGATTGTCTTCAAGTGATGATGGTGGATGCCTAAAGCAAAATGCTGCATGCGAGAAGCCAGGCAAGCAGCACACTGTGATGAGATTCCAGTGCTCTGAAGTTCTAGAACAGAAAAAACTAGTGATAGAAAGCAGGTCAGTGGTTGCCTACAGTTGGGGACAGGGGGATAGATTGCAAAGGGGCTCAAAGGAACTTTTTGGGGTGATAAAAATATTCTGTATCTTGATGTAGGGTAGTGGTAAGTAAGCGCCTGATGGGGGATGTTTATTTTCTTCAGAACTTGTTGGACTGATTAGAATGGTACGTGTTACTGTGTATACTTGTATCTCAGTAAAGTTGACTGAAGAAAAATAGATCGATGCAAACACACACACACACACACACACAAACACGCACACACGTAAACATATAAAGAAACACAGATGTGCGTGTGTTCACAAATAGGGGAAGGACGAAGAAAGGCTGAGGAGTAGCAGGGAGGGGACGGGGATGGCCGTGGGGGTTACGGCCGGCTGACGTGCCCCCGTGGGTTCCTCACCCAATTCTGTTTTTGCACATTAACACTCAAAATTAAGTCTTCATTTTGTTTCTCCGTAACTGAAGATTATCTCTAAGAATCTTACCCAAGCCCAGGACAATGACCTTCTTCTTCTCGATTTCTCCCGGGTATGAGGCTTTCTCAGGCTCGAGGACCCAGTGCCCCCAGGCTTCTCATGACAGGGGGCTGAGAGCTCCCCCGACTCCCGCCGCTGCCCTCACCCTCACAGTCTGAACCTGGGCCGGCCCCCACCCAGGGTGGCTTCTGGAAGGCCGCGGCTCGTGGCTCCGTCACCCTCCTCCGCCCTCCTCCCCACTCACCAGGAGGGCCCTGGCCCCCAGGCAGCCCAGGAGGTCCCGGGAGGTAGGCGTTTGAGGCCAGCACTTTGTTGCCCGTGATGTACTTGCCCAGGTCGGCAGCGCTGCTGGGGAGCAGGGCGATCTGTGAGGAAGAGGATCTCTGGTCAGGAAGTGATGGCTCCAGGCCAGGAAGACGGTCGCATCTGTGTGTTTGCGGGGGCTGCCAGTCCTTCTGGTGGTCGTTCCCCTCCATCCTCAAAGGGGTCTGGGGGTCTGCTTCCAAATCCAGAGGCCTTCCAGTGAACATGACTTGAGGGAGATCCCTTGGCTGATTAGTGGATAAACCTGGACAGGCTCTAGATAGTCTAGATATCATCACTGACTCATTATTACCAAACTGATAGAATTGACCTGTTTCAGACATTCCATTTGTTACTTTATTTAGTACCTACTATGTGCCAGGCCCTGTGCTTGGTTATAAGGCGACAATGGCGATCAAGTCACGGCGCCTCAGCCTTGGGGGCCAGGACCGAGAAGGTGGCCTGCGGTTCACCTACACACTCAGGTGTTCGGGAACAAGTGGCCAACAGTGCCCAGGATGGAAAAACAGGTCTGCAAAGTTTTGGACACTCCTACCTTCAAAAGGTGGTGCCTAACTTCCGCCCTCTGAGGGTGGGCTGTACTTACTCACCTCCAATAACTGGAAAATGGCGGAAGTGACGGGGGGTAACTTCTGAAATGGGGGCATAAAATGTATCATGGAGGCTTCCTCTTCGCTTTCTATCCTAGGTCATGAGCAGCTCACTCTAGGGGAAGCCAGAGGGGCCACCCAGACAGATGACCTTCATGGTCCTTGAGGTCAGGTAAGCTGTGTGAATCCATGAGACCTTCTGGGAGAACTGAATGCTACAAACCTACAGTTGGTTACCAATAAAGAGAACATCACCAGCCACCTTCAGGGCTGTGGGGATTTAATGGGAAATGTAGGTTAGATGTCCAGCACAGGACCTGGAACATAGTAAGTGGAACATAGTGAGTGGTAGTTCGAGTCTCTGGTAGTTCGAGTCTCTGTCTTCCAGGAAGCTAATTTGGCAGGGCAAAGTCAGGGGGAGAAAGGCACATTTATGGGATCATAGCTAACCTCTCCAGAAGGCTTACTCTGGATCCTGGAGGCCCATAGAAACCAAGTATCTGAGATTTTCTGGAACATGTTACAATCTGTCCCTGTATCCTCCTGGAGGAGGCCCTGCTTGGAAACCCTGTGCCCAGAGAGCAAGAGATTTCAGGAGAAATAGTGTGGCAGAGCTCCTCCCTAGCCTTGGAGTGCTCTGACACCCCATAGCCGTCTTTAGATCTGAGAGTTCAAGCCTGGGGGTTGGGATCAGCTCCCTTTGCTCCCCAGGAAAAGCCATGAGGTGATCCAGTAAATGTCTCCGCTTCCCGTCTGACCTCCTGCTGGGTGGTTACAGCCCGGTTCCCCTCAGTTCCCCAATGCGATGCATCAGTGGGATGCGTGGAAAGTCAAGGTGCTAGTGTTTTGGAGGCAGATGTCCAGGGTCCTTGGCTTGACTTTGCTGCACAAACACAGCAGAGGGTGGGCTGGTGGGACGCAGGTGTTTGCGAAGGTCATAGTAATGTAGGAAGAGTCTACGTTAGCCTGGACTCCAGTCGCTGGAATCATGAATATCATTATCTCATATTAACCTTCGTAGTAAAGCATCTACCTCATAGAGCTGTTGGTAAGAATCAGGCAGGTGCTGCTGTGAAGCACTTCGTAAGCATATATAATTAACATTATGCATATAATTAATGTTATTTAGGGGCTCTTGAGGGGCTCAGTTAGTTAAGCCTCTGACTCTTGGTTTCAGCTCAGGTCGTGATCTCAGGGTCATGAGACTGGGACCCGCATGAGGCTCTGCGCTCAGTGGGGTGTCTGCTTGAGGGTCTCTCCCTCTGCCCCTCCCCCCATGCTCATGCTCTCAAGTAAATATTTATTTACTTATAAATATTTTATTTATGTATTTGTCAGAGAGAGAGAGAGAGAGCGAGCATGTGCACAAACACAGCCAGGGGGAGCAGGAGGCAGAGGGAGAAGCAGGCTCCTGGCTGAGAAAGAAGCCCAATGCGGGACTCGATCCCAGGACCCTGGGATCATGACCTGAGCTGAAGGCAGCCGTCAACTGAGCCACCCAGGCATCCCTCAAATAAATCTTTAAAAAAATGTTGATTGGTAAGCATTTACAAAGCTCTAAGTAGCAAACACTGTCTCAAGTCCTTTATAAATGTTAATTCATTTGATGGTCACGAAAACAGAGATAATATTGTCCTCCCCTTTTAATCCAGGGGAGGCACGGAGACGTTAAGTCACTTCCCTAGGGTCATACATCCAGCAGGTAGCGGGGCTAAGATGTAAACTTAGCTTATGTGGCCCTGGAATCTGTGTTCCCGACACCACAGCGAGCTGCCTCCCTCAGCGCTGCCAGCGATGCAGTGACTCCAGTCACTGCGGTATGGCTCAGGCTTCCCGGTGTCCTGAGAAGGGCCCTTCTGCAGAGCAGCTCGATCAAGGTAGCAGAGGAGGTCACAAACGACTGAGAAGCCATTTATTTGCCTGGCCCTAACGGCGGTGCTACAATGTGCAAAGGCAGACGGTGGGACGCAGGTGGGCATAGGCCTCCGAACCTGCACTGACCTCTAACTTTGGAGGCTCTGTCTGCTCCCCGCCACGTGGCAGCTGTTGGTGGACTCACACTGCGGGCCTGACTGCCCAGATAAGACAGCTGATGCAGGCAGGGCTTGATTCCGCACTGCCTGTATTCCCCTCATCTCCCAGTCAGTGGACTGCATAGTAGATGCTCAATAAACCCTTCCTGAGTCATCAGTCATGCTCTGCAGTCGCCCCCCACCCCCCCAATCAAAAAGTCCATGCAGCAGGAGCCCAAGGGGCTTTCTGGAAACTGGCTGCTTCCTCAGACATCCACCCCACTGACAGGCCTGGTGCCCTCTTTACGAAGTAAATGACGGATATTTTACTTATTCCCAAATCTCTCTTTCTAGCATAAACACTCCCCCCCCCCCCCCCCAAAGGGTCATCTGCATACAGTTTTTAAAAACTTTTTATCAGAAAATGAAAGCGCAGAATCTGGAAACCCCACAAATCTATATCCTAGCAAATGAGTATAAGGCATGCATCTTTTCAATGAAACCTAAGTCAAAAGACGGATCTTAGCCACTCACCAGAAGTCACCCTCCATGCGCTCTGACCCAATCACAGTCTCATCCTTCCTGTACCCCTCCCCCTGCCAAAAGTAACCGCTATCGTGATTTTAATGACTTCCTGTGTTTTAAAAATAAGTTAAAAATAACCTAACCATGCATGCCCACACACTCTGGTTTAGTCCTGGTCATTCTACAAAAATAACAGGTTTTTAAAATTTCTTTTAATCTGCAGGTCACTGCTCTACCTTTCTTTTCCTTACAATTTACCCATCAAGGAACCCATGGGGGTTCTGGAACTGTTGAGTTCCTCACAGTTGGGATTTTACTGACTATACTCATAGCACAATTCAGTATGTTTGCCTACCATGTTCTACCATGGGGTTGGCCACGGTCCAGGTCACCCGGTACCTACTTCTTGGCCAAAGTGTATTTGGGTAGATGTCCTACATTCTTTCCAAAGAACAGAGGGCATCTGTCCTAGTGAGATGAAGTTAAAATCCAATAGACAATCCTGTCCCCTGCACAGGGGCAGAAGCGTGGCCTGCCTCTTGGGCAGTGACTTGACTTCTCTGAGGATACCTGTATCTTTCTTACAGGGTCACGCTGGGAATTAAATGAGATCCTGGATGTAAGACTCCTCTATCAACTACAGAATGCAACACATGCTTACAGATGCCTTTAGAAGTGAGTTGCTCATCATGATGTTCTTTAAATGCCAGTATTAGCTCAGACTTGCAACGATGCGTTTGCAGAATTCAGGATGAGGTGGACCAATTTCAGTCTGAGTTACTGCATGAGTTACTGGAATACTAAGTGTGTGAGAGTTACCACATACTCATTTCTGGAGTATTAACTACATGGGAGTTAACCTCATGAGAGTTACTGGAGTACTAAGTGTGTGAGTTACTGCATGAGTCCTAAGTACGTGAGAGTTACTGGAGTACTAAGTGCGTGAGAGTCACTACATGAGTTACTGGAGTACTAAGAAGTACTTGCTACTGGATGGTTTGGAGCTCTACAGCAGTCCTTCAAGGTGGTGGGTTCTAGGACAGGAAAGCCAGATACTGATCAGCAACTGCATTTCCAAACAACCTGTGGGATTTAGTGGCACTGCACTATTCTGACGATCCTCCAGGCTGGAAAAAGCTTCCCTATAGCTCCTGGATTTTCAACCGTCCAGGAGAGGAAGCAGAGAGCTGCCTTAGGTCTTAAGATACTAAGCAACTGCCTCCCCCGAGCCCTAATCCTCTGGCCTATGAAATGTGAACTTACTTCTTCCCTGGACCCATTTTTGGATTTGCTCAATAAATGGTGACATCAATCCAAGTTTAACCGAGGGGATGTGTGGGATGTGTTTATGTGCTGCACTTACAGAGTGTTCTGCCTGATCTCCCGATTACTGGATCACAGACTGCTTTGGATCGTGTACAGGATACATGGACAGATCTTCGCCAACAACAAACGAAAGATCAGCAAAGCCACTGCCCTTCTCTGCCTATGGATCAGCTTATTTCCCTGGTAGCTGTGGTTCTCACGAAGGGCTGCGTGTGTGTTTGTGGAACATGGAAAGCCATATTGTCTTATGCTTACCCTTTGCCCTTTGGAGTAACAAAGTTAAACAGATTACATACATCTCCTTGATGTGCTAAGAGCCTCGGGCAGAAGCAATTAAACAAACAAACCCCTATGATTCTCAGCACAAGCGGGATTTTGGAGAACTGAGGGATCATAAATACCACTGAGCCAGGGCCAGGACGGTTGCTCAAGAAATCAGGTCCCCAGATCCGTCACGGGGGCATTACTCACAGCATAACAATGTTACTAGAAATCTGATAGTCTCTGCGGCATGCGTGGGAGCCTTTTAGAAAGTGACTCAGCCCTCATTCTTGTGGACACGAGGCACCCAAACGGCGGCTTTCCAATGTGAAAAAGAGAGCCGCTACGGAAATTCGCCCTCCGCTTACGGATGTTTACAGACAGGGTGTTCTCGTTGTAAAACCGAACCAGAATGTTAGATGAGACAGAACTGTGAAAGTCGGCCTCAGGACCGTGTGTCTGGACCTTCCTTTTACCCAGGGTTTCAACAGTCCTAGCTCAACCTCCTTATACCCCTGCCACGCGCCCCCCACCTCGAGCCCCGCTTCACAGTGACCTAACTGATCGCTTTCTTGCCTTCATGGGCGTGTTGCCCTTTGCACAGCAGCTCTGAGGGTGGACCGTCGGAGCAAAGTCTCAGTCCCAACCCAGCTGGCAGCGACCTTCCTGAACGTTCACGGAGATCGTGGGCAACAACTCGTTGTCTTACTGTTTCTCACTGTTCTTCCCTTTCCTCTCTGTCAAGTCCTCTTCCTGCGGGGCCCGGCTCGAACACGACGGCACGTACCTTCTGCTTCAGCTGCAGCACCGTCTGCTTCATCTGGTGGAACTCCTTGCACGTGGCACAGCAGCTTCCGGCCTCCACTGCGTTCTCGGACTTCTCGTTGTGCCCTGCGGGAGGGGACAGGGCTTGGGTGGGCTCAGGAGGCTACAGCCAGCCTCGCAAATGGCAGTCCCTGTGGAGGACGCGTGGACAATGGGCCGAGGGAGGGAGGGAGGGAGGGAGGCTTGTGATTTGCCAGTTCTCGGGTCATTGGCCGCACACCTGGGTCAGGGGGGAGATGGAGGCAGCCCCCCCCCCCCCCCGCCCCTGGCTCCCCCTACTCTGGCTTCAGCTGTTGCCAGTCAGGCACCCCAGTATTGTCCTCTTGCAGGAGTAAACATGGAAACTACTGCCCTTTTGTCAGTGCTTTTCAGGAAGTGTGATCTCCCAACCTGACATGATTTATTCTCCTCCATCTGAAGGCCAGCATTCACCATGCTGTCTGGAATGCAGCTGGGGACAGCCGAGCAACGTCCCTCTAAGCCACATCCTGTCCTCCTTGACTTGTGCTTTTCTTATTCCCCCTCTTCTGGGAAGCCCTCTCTGTGGTCCCAATTCACAGAAACCTATCAACGATCGAGACCCAGGTCTGACATTCCGCAAAGCCTGTCCTCTCTCTACAGAGACACTGTGGTCCTGACCTCAGGCCGCACTCACCACGTGTCCGCTCCGACGGCGGGGGTCTCTATGCTAACCTGCGGAGTGGCTGCCGGCCCCGGAGGTCAAGCCACCTAAGACCTGGACCTGCGGGGAGCTCACAAGGAGGGCATGCGCTACGTGTGAGGCAGAGCGTCGCAGGTTGAACTGTTCTGCCAAAATTCGTAGGTTGAGGCCCTAACCCCTAGGACCTCAGAATGTGACCTTATTCAGAAATAGGGTCGTGGCTGATGTGACAAGACGAAGTCCTACTGTTGCAGGTGGGACCACAGTCAGCGGGACTGGTGTTCGTAGAAAAAGGAGACATCAGGACCTAGATGCGCACCCAGGGCGGCCACCGCATGAAGATGAGGGCAGAGATCAGGCAATAGGGCAGGAGCCAAGGAGGGCCAAAGACCACTGGCGAAGGCCCCAGAAGCAGGGAGGGGCACGGGACAGATTGTCCCGCACGGCCCTCAGAAGGCACCAACCCTGCCGACGCCTTGGTCTCAGACTTGTAGCCTCCAGAACGGACAGGATGCCTTTCTGTCCTTGAAGTCACCCAGCTGGAGACGGTCTGTGGCAGAGCCAGCGAACGGGTAGGCGAGTTGGGCATTCATGCTCTCATGAACCTTCCTCACGTGGCCCGGCTGGTTTCTCCTATGGTGCTAGTCCCCTGCCTGGTGACCTATGTGGTGAGCAGTGTTTCTGTTCTTTGGGAGGGAAGAGGGTCTGGGGGCAACTTGGCGACTGAAATCTCTATTTACCTGCAGCACGTTGCGGGGCTCACCCGCCACACCTCATCACTGCATGTCACGGGAGGCCCGAGCCTTGGAGTACCCGTGCTGGGAACACACTTCTCAAGCCAGCAGGTTTGAGCGGGAAAAGCAGGCTCCATCTTTAAGTTACCGTAAGCAACTGGGTCGGCCAGTCAACCTACAGCACAGGTTTCGAGTGGCTGGAAAGAGCACGTGGATCTACAGGGCGCGGCTGTCTCTAAATCCACCTACGTACGCCAGGTAACGTGACCGCCTTGCTCCTCCCCGCTTCCTGGGCTGGCTGTCCGGTCGGGGGCTCCCCACCGACAGCGCGGTCAGCAGGTACACTCGGGGAGTCGCACTGACTCCCCCCGCAGCTGTGTAACACTGAGCTATGAGGCTGGGGAAGGTCTCTGCTCAGAGGAGGTCAACTGGGTTGGTTAAGAGCGTGGTTTCCCAGAGGCTGTTGTCCCCGCTGTGCAGCCCAGCTCTGGCATGACTAGCTCAGGAGTCTTGGGCAAGTTATCCGACCTCGACAAGCCCCAATTTCCTCAACCATAACACGGAAGAATAATTCCTGTAGCGGAGGGTGACTGTGAGGGTTAAATGAAGGTCCTGCCTGTGGGACAGCGGCCATGCCACCTGCCGGTAAAATATGGGAGCCAGTGCCGGGCCCAGGCTTCAGACCTACCCAGCCCTTCGCTTTGCTTTTGCCGGAGAATCCCAGAAGTCTTGAAGGAGAGTATTAACACGAACAGAATGAGGGGAAATGGACATTGGTACCTGAAAGTCATCTCACAAGTTGACTGATGTGGGTTTAGAGTTGCGGTTCCCTGAATCTGAGTCCAACACCGTTTCTACACATCAGGCAATCTCCTCTGGGCCCTTTGTCCCTGTGTGGTGTGCCAAACAGTCCTACTTGCCCACAGAGCCTGGGCTCCTGTGAGGATCCGTCGCCAACATAACTGAGCGACAGGAGGACGTTTCCATGCAGAGCTCACTAGGCGGGGAAGACCGACAGCCCCACCAACTCTGGTTGTGCTGATGGCAGGGAGCAGTGGACCCCCGCATAAATAGGGGACCCTGGCTCGAGGCTGACTAGGTTTGTCAGCGCTGAAGGATGGCTGGAGGACGTCCACCTCGGCCAACCTAGTGTTCCTCCATTCCGTCCTATCTACTGGTCGATTTATACAATCCCGTCCCGTAACCCACCTCTCTCGCTCATCCACTTGTCTGTGCGTCCATCCGCACGTCCATCCCTCCTCATTCCCCCGCTCATCCACCCATGGAGCATCTGCTATTTGCCAGGCCACGTGAGGCACTGAGAATGCAAAAAACAGATGAGGACACCTGCTTGACAATTTGCGACCGACCTCTGTAAGGAACTAGCCCCGCTGGCAGAGCCAGGCCATCATGAACACGAGTTAGAAGCCCATCTTCCTATTTCTATATTCTCAGAAATATACTATACTATATACTCAGCTGAATTTCTAAGTGTGGGTGTGATGAATGCAACCTGAGATATTCATGATTAGAATAAACCTCCCTACCAGGTTCTAGACTCTACTTCATTTAGATCATGGAATATTAGCATGGATGTATTTTGGGTTCAATCTCCTTTATAGATAAGGAAAGTAACTTGTTCTAGTTCCTCCAGAGGCCTGTGTGCACAGGCTGGGGGCTTGCAGGTCCTGAATCCAGCATTGTGGAGGAGGGCAGCGAGCTGGCTATGGGGTGTTCTGTTCAGGGTCCCTGAGTGCTCTCTGGGAGGCAGACTCCAGGAGCAGCACCGTCACTGCCCAGGCACCTGTTGCCAAAAATCTGAAATCCTGGGACTGGGGCCGAGTGCACAGATCTGTCAAAGCCCTCCATGGGACGCTGAAGCACACGTGTGCTCAGCCAGCACTCCCCCAGGGAGTAAGCTTTGCGGCGGGACTATGACCTGAGAACGCCTGGTCTGTTCTTCATCACTTTGTGTAATCTTTGGAACACAGACATCAAGATGAACTGTGTTGGTTCTGTAGACACAGAGCAATAGGGTAGCAGGGAGCAGAGGCTCTGGGGGAGTCAGATGATTGGTGCTTAAATCCTGATGTTGTCACTTAGTATCCTTTAGGTTGGAAGCCACAGCTTCTGGGCATGTTCCTCCAACAGTAAAATGACAAAGGCACTTATCACCTGGGTGACTGCCATGATAGCAAGGAAGACAGACCTGTAAGTTCCTAGGACAGTGCCCAGTACATGACAAGTGCTCCGTAAGTGTTATTGTTGGGGGTATTGAATTTTACAAAATAACAGATGTGGGATAGGGCTTTACATCATCCTCTGGAAAGAGCTCTCAGACAGCTCTAGGATAAATTGTGTGTGCAGGCCTGGAACATGCGATCTGTTCTGAATTGGGGCTCATTTATCCTGCAATTTGTCTACAGTAATATCAAACGTGGAGCTAAAAGAATCTCGTGTACGCTACGTTAATAATTCATTTAGAAATCTGGGAAGACATCTCTGATCCTGCATGTTTTCAGTCCTAGCAATTCATGCCGCGATCACCGAGCATCTCAAACTGTGACCACACTCACCTTAAGTGAAGGATTTACTCATCAACACTCTGCTCCCACCAGATCAGATTTTAAAGGTGCATTATCATTCATTAGCCACATGGGGGCATAGAGCTCTAATTTTTACTAATGCCGAGCAGGCTAGGCACCCCACAGCATTAGAAAAAGAATTCCTCAGATACCATATTAATAATATTTCAATAAGTCCAGAAACTAAAGGATATTCCCAACACCTTGCACATGAGCAATGTCACCAATGAACAGAGTTTGTTTGTTCTTGGAGCTTGACCGTGGAGGACTGTGCCCTGGCCGGCAGTTCTCAATGCCGGTGGTCCATTATAACTCCCCCATATGAAGGGGGGGAGAGGGCGGAGGTTAAAAAAAAAAAAATCCCATTATGTCGCACCCCACCCACCTGGGGGCTGCAGCCAGGGAACAGTATCAGCAATTTTTAAAGCTTCCCGGGTAGAGAACCACTGATCTATGGATTAGCAGATCTTGAAAATTACATGAAACACCTGGCTGTCCCTGACGCTTTGAACTGCTGGAGGGTCATGGTTGCTCTATCAGAAAGTAAACAGAAGTTGAAAAACAGGGCAGTAAGCTCATTACCATGGAGCCAATTGTCCCTAATTTGTCTCCCCATCAGTGCTGCACAGACTCCCTCGGGTGTCTACACGGGCTC
Source organism: Mustela nigripes (assembly GCF_022355385.1). Lineage (NCBI taxonomy): Eukaryota > Metazoa > Chordata > Mammalia > Carnivora > Mustelidae > Mustela > Mustela nigripes. The sequence continues at coordinate 75,517,199 of NC_081564.1, forward strand.
CGGCTACATAATTTCAAAGCAAGCAAGCGACCGAGCGCGCCGTTCTGGCCGGGTAGCCGGGGGCTCGTGCCGCCAGGCCTGCGTGTGCGCTGCAACCTTTTACCCCCCACTGCTCTCTCTAACAGCGAGCTGAGGCTGTGTTTGATTTTAAATTCCTCGGACTATAACGTCACAGACATTAGACAATGCAAAGTTTAAAAAAAAGGGGGGGGAGGTTTTAGGTCCCATGTGTTCACATTCAATCATCATTATCTCTTCATCAAAAAAATAACCACGATGAAATATTAGGTTTATTAATCCATCCAAAACAGACGAAGCTGCTTAGCTGCCTTGCCTGGCCCCTGACTTCTCCGGTTGCTGAGTTGAGTATCTGCCTGGTCCTGATTCATCTGCTAGATACAGTAAGGAACGTTCTCGGCTTAGCTGTTGAAGCTGGGCATCAACTAGTTCTTGGAGCCTTGGGGCTCACTTAGATGAAGGACAAAGAAATGAGGGCAGTGCTGGGACTGGTCAGGCTTAGGTGACTCACGCTATACCCCACCACATTCTGGAAGGAACATGGGAGGGCTAGAGGGTCTGCAGAGCTCACATGGTCTGACACTCCTGCACTGTCTGCAGAGCAGGCAGCGGGGGCCCGGAACCTGCCCAGCCACGCTCCATGGTCAGTACCGCAGCTGCTCCTGCGGCCAGCTCTCCTAGCCCCCAGCCTATGGAATGTTCCAGGGCATCCCTGTCAAAGCAACGTGTCCAGGGTGCTTGCTTTTGTTGCCAGCACCATCAAAGCAACCCCCCACCTTCTGGGGGGCTCATCACTCGGGTTAAGACTCTCACACTCACGGCCTACGACATGCCTGTCCTTGCTCATAATTTTATCGACGGGTCTGGATTCCTCCTCTCTGTCCCTTCCCTCCTGATGTCCTTGGTTACTGGGGTTGGAATGTTTTTCTTAGCAAAACACTAAAACCAAATGCTCATCCCATGTGCGTGTGTGGTGAACTCAATAGACACCGGTAACTGAAAAATACGGAGAAATTCTTTTTCTAATGCTGCTGTCAGCGGCCCGGGAAGGGAGGGTGTGCAGTGTGAGCCAACAGACAGTGCTGTTTCAGCTTTGGCTTTGTTTTGTTTTTTAAACTGTTTGTAGCTGTTCTATGAAGAGGAGGCTGGAGAGAGAGAGGAGAAAGGGAATTTGCAGCCTAGGCTCATCTGTAAATGAGTTTTGTGCGACAATAAAGCTTGGCGGTAGAAGCACCAGGCGGTTCTTGCTAATTAGACAGACGTCTCCCACTGAAGCCACTGGAAACAGGAACAAATGGTCTCTCCGTGTGGCAGGATGGAGGACCCCTGCCCTGTTTTTGTTCATCAGAGGCTCTGCAATTCGTAGCAAATGGCTTCCCTCTGGACTTCCGGCTGCTTCATCTGGCGATGAAGACATCTTTGCCCGAAAGCCAACCAGACGATCTACCATGTTCAACCCCAGAGCTCAGGCCTTTGAGGTTAATACATTAGAACTTTCCAAACTGTATTTTTCAGGGCACTCTTGTCTGTGAGATGTTTATAGGCCTTTCTTAAGAAAATAATTTGGGGGGAATTTCAGGCTTAATCAAAATTAACATCTTTGAAAAAGGCAGTCTCTCTGAGCCATTCATGCACTTGGCCCATGTACCCCTAAGTGGGGATAGTAACGTGTTCTTCCCCAAACATCTGAACGCAGATGCTTCTAAAGAAAGGAAGGCTTGGGCACCTGGGTGACTCAGTCGTTAAACGTCTGCCTTCAGCTCAGGTCATTGTCCAGAGTACTGGGATCAAGTCCCACATTGGGCTTCCCGCTCTGCGGGGAGGCTGCTTCTGCTTCTCTCTGCCTGCCACTCTGTCTACCTGAGCTCTCTCTCCGTCAGATGAATGGATAAAGTCTTAAAAAAAAAAAAAAAAGAAAGAAAGGAAGGAAGGAAGGTTTATTTGCAGCTCACAAGACCCCGAGCTCTGTAGAACGCAATGGGGAAAGGCTGTAATGAACGGTCGGGAGAAAATAGGTCATCTTTAAGTGAAAAGACTATGAGAGAAGGTACAAAAGAAAGTTGCAGATCTACACCCTTTCTCATTACAACTGCTTCAGTTTTTCCTAGAATTCTCAGCCAGAGAAGTCACTGCTCATCACTAAAGTAAAACTCCTGATCTCTTGAACTTTCTCTCTCGTGCTAAAACTTCTTGAGTAGTTTAGTGTAACACACTAAAAGCTTTTAAGTAGTACAAGTCAGGGCGCCTGGGTGGCTCAGTGGGTTAAGCCGCTGCCTTTAGCTCAGGTCATGATCTCAGGGTCCTGGGATCGAGGCCCGCATCGGGCTCTCTGCTCCGCAGGGAGCCCGCTTCCCTTCCTCTCTTTCTGCCTGCCTCTCTGCCTACTTGTGATCTCTGTCTGTCAAATAAATAAATAAAATCTTAAAAAAAAAAAAGTAGTACAAGTCATTTCTCCGGGAAGGAAACAGAGGACTGTGTTCTGAGGACTGACCTAACACAACAGACGGCTCACTTCAGATACACAAGGGCAACTTCTCGGCCCGGATTGTTGCTGGGCCCCCCGCCCGGGTCTACACGGCCAAAGCAGGAGGAAGGAGGTGAGTGCCTCCGACCAGGCCCACCTTATCCCTGTGCTCGGGCAGGAGCTCTCCCTACAGCGTCACACAGGGAGGCCACCCCAGACCAAAGAACATTTCAGTGGGAAACTCATGCTGTCTCCGAAAGTTCCAACCGGCTTCTCTGGTTCTCTGTGAGGTAAAGGCTGGGTGCCCGGGCAGACCAGCGCCAGGTGGGAACCGCTCACGGGTGAGGCTAGGTCCTGTTATTTGGGGATCCGTCCTATCTAATCCCACTCCGACACTCGAGCAGTAAGCATCTGTGGTTGCGGTTTCTGAGGGTTAACATCTAGGTTGGGTTGTTCAACGCTGCCCTTCGTACCCAAGTAAACAGGGTTCACCTGGACAGGAACGTAAGGCAGAGAGACAGTGGAGCGGCTGCGCAGTCCCGGGGCTTCCTGGCTCGGAGCAGAGCTGCAAATCCTATCCCCAGATGAAAGCTAGAAAGCTGCTTTCTTGTGGCTCATGTTCAAGCTGGTCCATGAATAAAGTCGAAAAGGCCGCACTTTATTTTTCAAAGGATCATCTCCTCTCATTAAAGGAGATAATCCAATAGGTAAGCTCCACACCCTGCCCCTCTCCCACCTTCTCCGTCAGGGGACAAAAATGAAGTGACTTTAATTTTGAATTAAAAAAAAAAAAAGGCCTGCAAACATTTTCCTCCATCAACCCTTCTACCCAAAAGACTGTTTGTCCCTGCTCGAAGCGCCTCTGGGCAGGCAGGCTCCACATGCTTTAGACTTGAAGAAGTGTCCCCAGGCCCGCTGATGCATTCATGTTATTCCAGATTGCCCGATCCTGAGATGGCTCCAGACACATTCTGCATCTACTTCTAACACACGGTGGCTTCCTCATGACTCAACCCGCCCCTTCTCAGAATTTTGCTTTGTAGTTTTTCCATGTGAGCAGCTGTCCTCCAGCTGTTTGCTGTCCTCAGCTGATGGCAACTGTCTTCCACATTTTTTTTGTAATTTTGGGCTACACCCAAGAGTCACCTTCTCCCGAGTGTCTACACCATCCAGCCTTCCCAGCTCCCTGGCTTCTCAGTACAGATGGTTTGCCCAGAAATCCCTGCCCCACTCAGAGAGAGTCCAAGGCCCAGCCAGCCTCTCTGGACGGACAGTATCCTGTCCCCTCCCAAGAGGGATGGGTTAGAACTGTTCCCCTAGCACAGGAAGATGGGAGCAGCTTCCCGCCCTGTGAGTGTCGGATATAGGAGCACAGAGGCTCCTTCTTCCAGACTTAAAGGAGTGACCCAGCCTTCAAGCTGATCGTTTCCCTGGGTGAGAGACATGTCAGTTGAATCGGGTTGATGGAATGTGGATCAGCTTCTCAAACTTTGAAGGCCAGCTTTTAACCTTGTTGCACTTGACTATTTGCAAAACACAATAAAAACCAATGACTAGTAAAAGACGACAAAATACAAGCACTGATCTTTGGAATCGGTGTCTACAAATGGGTATGCTGAACACTGTCTGTTTTTATGCAATCAGAAACCAAGTAACAAATAGTTCTGGGCAGGCACAGAACATGGGCTGTCCGTTAAGCAGCGTTGATGTATGCATGGACCTGACAGGACGTGTTTCCTATTGATAGTCAACCCATTCTCTGAGAAACATGGAGTCCTGGCCTCCTCTCTGCTCATCTGAGTGTGGTCCCAGCACCTAGCTAAGTTCTACTGATTTCCACCTGAGCACACACATCCACATGGTGGAGCGTTTCCTCAAAGACACACCAGCTCACAACCCTCACTGCCGGCTTCACTCCACTGGGGCTGCACCTTGTGACCCAGCCCTCTCTTAACCCGGGTCCCACCTGCCCTTCGTGCAAACGCCCCTTCCTGCCCACTGCTCCCCTTCTTGTTGCTTATTTTCAAGTTGGCCCACAAATTAATGTCAGTGGCTGAAAGCCCGCCCTGGTGGGCTCCCAAGGGCCTACCCATGGGGAAACGTGGCTTGCCCCACTCACCAGTGTCATTGGGGTATTTGTCTCCCCGGGTGCACGTCCTCCCGTCGTCCTCCTGGATGTAACCTTCCCGGCATTCGCAGCGGTAGCTGCCCACGGTGTTGATGCACGTGTGCGCGCACAGCGTCTCGTTGCTGGTGGCACACTCGTCGATATCTGGGTTTGGACCAAAGGCAGAGAATGCTCCGGTTCAGAGAACGCTCTTCCCACACAACCCATGACATTCGGCATGGCCCTCCCATGAACGTCTGCAAAGGACCCTCTGCCAGCCTTGGTCAGGGAAGGCTGCACTAGAGCACGATGCTAGAGACAGGAGCCAGCGCACCTGGAGTGCCCCGGGCCGTGTCACCATGGTGCCAGGCTGATCAGTGGCAGGCCTTCTGGTCGGGGCTCTGCCACTGGCATGTCACGTGGCCTGGTGTGAGTGATGCCAGCCCTCGAAATTCCCATCTACAAAACATGACCATGATGCCAGCCCGAAATACTTGGCTGGGCTCCTCAAAAGAGGAAATGAGTGGACAGAGAGCAACACTGCTTGAAAAGCAAGCATCAGGGCCATGATTTTCTGCAAGGACCCGAGTGGGCTAAGGGTTTTTTTCTTTTGGTCTCCTCCCCACTCCCCACATTTACGGCTCTAAGTTCGGAGCAGCAGGATGGTGACCCAAGGTCAGTTACGAATGGCTCCTCCCCAGTTAAGAAATGTAACGAAATCTGAGAAAAGCCACTTCTGGCAAAAGAAAATAGTCACAATGGATCTAATGGAGAGTTTTCCCCAGGAAATTTCGGGGTCATCAATGACCCAGACGGACCGCCCGTGAGTGGTGGAAACGAGCCATGAGACCATCAAACAAGTTACCCGTCAGAGTCCACATAAACCGTGCACATCACAGACTCGCTCCCCCGCAGAATGGGGAACTGTTTCCCAGCGGGGGAAGAGAGGGAGGCCCCGGTCTGTTTCCTGCTCCCTGGTTGAAGACATCAGGGGTTGGTGCTGAGGGGGACCGACATGACACTCGGTCCTGTGTGCATGTTGGGGAGGGGGGCAGAAAGCTCAGCCCTGCACTTCAGGATGCAGGTGACGCCCCAGCCCCTCTCAGGACCAGCTGCCTGGGACCCACCTGGGCACGCCAGGGGGCGTGGTCCTTTGGAAGGTCCCCTGGCTGTATGCACTGTTGCCTGTGGACTAAGTGTGACAGCGGAGCTCCCACAAACTGAAAGCAGAGCCCCCACGCCTGGGACCTCAGGGAGACAGCGTGGGGCACCATGCTCCCTGTGGGAGGCCCCACGGGTCCTGGGTCCAGCCACTTGGTGGTCTTACCCTTCTTTGTCAGTGCAGGGAGCTACCATCAGTGCCACCTGGAGGTAGGAGGCCCACGACTAGAATGTCTCCAGTGGGGCGCTCTAAAGCCTCATCCCAGCTCACTTAGTCTCCACCCGGACCCCCCGCCTGCTCCTCAGCTACCCTCCAGCTCAATCTCCAGCTCGCCTGTGCACGCCGTCACCAGAGACGCTTGTGTAAGTGCAGATTTCCGGACCTACCCTCAGGCCCTGGAGGCGAGACTGGGAATCTTGTTGGAAATCAAGGACCCCCCAGATGTTTCTGAAGCAGGTTAGCCACGGACCCACCACACTTGGAAACGTGGCTCCAGGGGACCATCACCATCACCCCGTCTTCGAGGCGAAGAGGGCACACCTGGACAGCCCCGCCAGCGCGGGAAGGACGCGGCTGGTGGCGACCGACAGTGCTGAGCCCGCTCAGCTGCAGTCCAGGTGGCTGCCTCCCTGCCAGTCTGCCTGCCACATGGGCCCTCCCTCGTCCCCCGGCTCTCTGCCTGGCCTTCCGAGAGGATGTGGGGTCTCGCCTGTCCGTGTTTTGACGTTTCTGCCACTTCTCTCCCGTTTGACACTGTTCTTGTTTTCACTTGCTAATGCTCCCCTTCTCCCGCCCTCCGAGCTCCCTGCCTGTTGGGATCTCGCAGGTACCAGCTCCCGGAAGAATTCCTCGGCCGAGGCTGGTTCGATCGAGGCAGTGATGGCTGGCGTGATAATATCGGAGTGTCGGGACGTAAGGGAAGAAACAAAGATCAGAGCCACCTGGGGAGCTGGCCCCAGGGATGGCATGTCTCCAGGAAAGGACCGAACCACCAGCCCAGGAGCTGGAACATTCGCAGGTGCTGCCAACACACCCAGGCAGTAGGGCTTCTCGCGCCTCCGGTGTCTCTCCCGGTCGTACCGGAACCCGGGGTAGCAGGTGCACAGCACTCGGCCGAAGTTGTCGGTGCACTGCTGCTCACAGGGGGCCTCGGCGCACACGTCGTAATCTGTAAAAGACAGGGTAAGGGTGGGCTCACGTCAGCCACGGTCGTTCCGCAGACGGGGCGGCGGCGCTGGGCCTGCGTCTGGCACAGACCTCCTGGCTGCAGACCCCTCGGGGCCTGTGGACGTGCCCAGCTCTGTTTACGAGGGCGTTAAGCCTTCGGGCCTCGGGCTGCCTTTTAAAAGTACCGTGTCCGGGAGCTTGGTGCTCAGGCTGGCCGTGGCGAAAGGCAAACCCCCATCCCTGCGATTTTCCCCCGGGCCATCTCCTCATCCCCTGGGGTCCGCCGCTCATCTGGATGGCCCCTGGCCCTGCAGCAGCACCTGCTGGCCTGTCCGGGCTTTTTCAGCAGCTGCGGTAGGGACGGGGAACTCCTTCCAGATGCACATCAGAGAACAGCAGGCCCTGGTGAGGGGCGTAGGCACCGTGGGAGAGCGCGAGGAGGGGAGGTCACGTAGGCGAGGCGGGGCGGGTGGGAGGTTTTGGAACAGGGCTGGTGTGAGTGATGCGGGCCTAGTGCCTGTGTGTGTGTCTCTGTGAGTGTGCGGGTGTGCGTGTGTGTGTGCAGACCCTGCATGCTGAGGAGGGGCTGGAAACGGCTGGAGGTCTCTGGATGGCCTCCGACTTGAAGAGAATTAAAATATCTCCTCCTCCCAGTCCTTACAAACGGATATTTAACAAGCCTCTGAAGGGACTTTGGCTGGAAGTCAGGAGCTCAGGCTGCACCGCCTTGGCCTCCGGATCAGAGCCAGCAGCTCAGTCCCCGCGCTGTCTTCCCCGGGTGCTGACAGATGAACGATCCTCGGGCACGTCCTTACAAACGGATATTTAACAAGCCTCTGAAGGGACTTTGGCTGGAAGTCAGGAGCTCAGGCTGCACCGCCTTGGCCTCCGGATCAGAGCCAGCAGCTCAGTCCCCGCGCTGTCTTCCCCGGGTGCTGACAGATGAACGATCCTCGGGCACG